>NW_024081131.1:0-10809 GCF_003009895.1 Hyaena hyaena | reverse complement strand
TGGCCAGATTTCATTGTTTCTCATTGCCATGTAGTATTCCATGGTATAGATAAACCACATCTTCTTGATCCATTCATCTGTGGATGGACACTTAGGCTCTTTCCATGTTTTAGCTATTGTGGAGAGTGCTGCTATGAACATTGGGGTACATGTGCTCCTATGCCTCAGCATTTCTGTATCCCTTGGGTAAATTCCTAGCAGTGCTACTGCTGGGTCATAGGGGAGTTCTATTGTTAGTTTCCTTAGGAATCTCCACACTGTTTTCCAGAGGGGCTGTACCAGTTTACATAATAACAACTGTCTTTAAATGATTGGATGACGAATGATTTTTATTTTCTATTTTTAACCTCTAAAACTTTTCTATAAAAATTATAATTATTTATACATTCAGAAAACTGCCTAACTGCCTTGATGTCAGGGGAGAGGCACACTTCCTCCTCTCACCTCCAGAAGCCAAGAGATGGCTATAATTCTGACACTTTCTAGAAAGTGTCTAGAAAATGCAGCCTCCTGATATTGGAATGAGTCTGGATCTCACAGCTGTATCACCGCTAGCCTAGCAGCCTCTATTTGTCCCATAAAGTTATGGACAAACTCCATATTCTATGGAGTTTAACACAGAATCCATGAAATTATAAGAAAAACAAAAATAAATCAAAGTGGCCAATCATTTGGTTTTTATCTTCAAGTTCCAGAAAGGCAGGAAGTGCAGGAAAGCCTTGTCTTCCAGAGAGTCTTACAGACTAGAGAACAAGCCCTGGTTACACCTTCACTAGCTAAACAAGTCCACAAGGTGGGGCTGTGATCATTTTCAATTTAATACATCAGTGGTACAAGGAAAAGAAATCTGATCAGGCATTAGATATTTACTGCAATGGTAAAGTCTGTAAAGATACATTTTAAAGTTAAAAAATATATAGCCAAACTAAATCAACTCCTAGCTTGATGAAAAGCATGCTTGTATATGCAAGTGCACAGCCCCCATCCCTGGAACCAACACTTAGCACTGTTTATCAATGTATGGGTTTAAAAAAAAAAAAAAGGGCACCTGGGTGGTTCAGTAGGTTAAGCATCCAACTCTTGGTTTTGGCTCAAGTCATAATCTCATAATTCGTGGGTTCAAGCCCAACATTGGGCTCCTCTCCTGATTTTTTTCCCCTACTTCTTTCTTACCTCAGATCTCTCTGTACTTTCTCCATTTACTTCAAAAACTACTTTTCAGGCTCTTTTGCCCTTTCTCAGGCTGGCGGTCTTCTTCTCATCTTCAGGTCATTTCTGGTGAAAAGAGCATGTATCCATACCTGAATTACTCTCTGTTGCATTACATTGATTTCTTATTTGTCACAGTGGTTATTACAATCTGCAATTATCCTGTTGCCTGTGACTCCCGTATTATATATAAACCCTGCCAGACTCTCCACCCATGAGGTCCTTTATCTTATTGATCTTCTTCATGTCTCTCTTCATAATACCTAATATAACAAGTCACAAAGCCAATCGTCAACACATATTTATTAAATGAAATTAATACATATCTGCAAAACATCACCAGTTATTTTTAGAAGTATTATTTTATAATAAAAAATAAGTTCACAATAAAAAGCTAAATAGATAATTGGTCAATTATACTTCAAATATAGAAGTATTCAAACTAGAAAATAGTATTCAAACTAGAAAAAAATATATGTGTGTATAGAAAATACATACGTCATATATATATATCATATGTAAACATATCTAAAGATAGTTGCATAGAAAAGAGTAAAAGGATGTCAAAGCATTGACAGTAGTTCTTTATGAGCATGGGATTTGCAATTGACCTTCGTTTTCTTCTTTATCCATTCCTCAATTTATTTTTTGTGATAGCAAGTATAATTTTTACATGTAAGAAAATTTTAGGGGCGCCTGGGGGGGTTCAGTTGGTTAAGCATCTGACTTAGGCTCAGGCCATTATCTCGCGGTCCATGGGTTCCACCCTGTGTTGGGCTCTGTGCTGACAGCTCAAAGCCTCGAGCCTGTTTTGGATTCTGTGTCCCCCTCTCTTTCTCAGCCTTTTCCCTACTCGTTTTCTCTCTCTCCCTCTCTCAAAAATAAATAAACATTAAAAAATTATAAGGAAATTTTTAAAGGAAAAAAAAGAACAAAGAAGAAGAAGACAAAGAAGAGCTGTTAATCATTATATTTTAATCTCCCATAATAGGCATCAGCAATTCATGACAGCAGCATTAAGGCTGAAGATACTTTAACTAAAGGTTCACTCCCATTGTATCCAATACTCTGTCAAAGGAGTAAACAAAAGACTGAATTTATTGCTTGCAAAGCAAGGGAGAGAGCTGTCCTAGTTAGAAATGGTCTCTCTTAGCAAAGCAGAAAGCTGATCTTCAATGGGCTTTTGGATATGTAAAGATCTACTCACTGTAGAGTGAACATTTAGAGATCTGCAGGCCTTTAGTTGTGATAGTGTAGTTACTGGAGTGCATCTGTATTGGTTTACTGGCTTCTAGAAGCCTGGGGCTGCCACTAATTGGCTAATTCTTAGATATGTGTTTATTGATGTAAAGTTGTCACTAACCAGTTGAGACAGGTTTAAAACCAGTTCTGGTGGTTACTTCCTGCTGTAGCCAAAAACGAAGAATAAGAATCTCTCATCCTTAGTGCCTCCTATCCAAATCCTCTCAGCCAAAGCTGTAGGAATTGTCCACATTGCATCACTATTGTTGATTCCCCTTGAAGTGAGGTTTTATTTGTAGAGTGCTTGTTCTCAGTTCAAGAATAAATCAGCATGATTTGATGCTGTTTTTGTCTTTGTATCATCTGTTGATGCACAGTCAGAATAGTGTCTGTGCATAAACATTTAAGATTCTGGGCAGCAAACATTGATTATGAGACATAAAAATAGCTAAAAGTATTATATGAAAAAAGTATTGGGGCACCTGGGTGGCTTAGTCAGGTAAGTGTCCAACTCTTGATCTAAGCTCAGTTCTTGATCTTAGGCTTGTGAGTTCAAGCTCCACACTGGGCTCCATGCTGGGCTTGGAGCCTACTTTGAAAAACAAAAAAGTATTTTAAAAAAGTACCTGAAAGATACTCCAGAAACATGACCCAATATTTTCCAGCACTGTTGAATAAAAACACCCACACCTAGTACCAAGTTACTTTTTCCTTTCTTTTTTCTTAAAATGTAGGTTGTTCCATCTTGCTGACAGTGTTAATCCAGGTATAAAAAAGTATGCTAGCAATGGCAAAGGCACCTTGCAGTTTAAAAGAATGCTAAAACTTATACTATTATCTATAATATCTTTAACTAAGGACAAAAACATGATGTGCTGTGCCTCTGAGCATGAGCTACATTGTTTATTAGGTCTGCTGATGTGATGGACAAATATTTGATGACCATCTCAAGTTGCCCAACTACATGGAGGGAATCAGTGTGCCCAGAGTCTGTTTTTCCTTTTATCACCTCTACCTTCAGGAAATATTTTGTCCCTTTAAATTATTTGTAAGGAGAGTTAGTCCTCCCAAGAGGTTGAGAGTCATACACTTGGAATGGTCTAACTATTAGCTCCATATAGAACAATTAATTTTGGTCCTGAATTAGCATTGACAAGTCTGGGTCCACCTAGGAAAAAGAACTCTAGGTAGGTGATCTTTTGTGTGAGTGTTGTTGTGACAAAGTCATTGTAATATTACAAGGGTATTTCTATATATTTCTTCCAGTGTGAGAATATTTTTCTTCATTTATGTGTTGGTCACTGATGTAATATACCTTTATACTATGCTAAATTTGTTCTAGGCAGGAATATTTTTAACTATTGGTCAGTTTGTTTGAATAATTGGTTTAATGGTTTTAAACGTTTGACTTATAGTATTACTACCAAGAAAACCACTAACAATGGTTAAGCCCATTTTTATCAATTTGAGCCATGGTGTTTACATAAAGATCATTGTAGCAACTCTGTATTAATGTTATCAAAAGATCCAAGTCTACTGTTTCTTAAGATTATATGCTATTGTTATTGAAAATCATTTTAGTAGCAGGTTTGGCCATTGTTTGGGTTTTCCAAAACTTGGCATAGGGAGATATATCCAATAATTCAAATTGGCTGTGCTAGCAATAGCTTGGGAGAGCTAAATTATTGGATTATGCTGGAGATTGTCTTAATAAAGCCTAGACCTATGTAAGTTATTAGTTAGTGGTAATAGAAAAATAAACTAATACAGACATGGATAATCATACACTTATTAAAAGAAACACTTTTAATCAAGAGCAAATGTATGCCAAGGAGAGCGTGACAATCAGTGGTTCCATTCTAGATGAAGAATCCTCCATCTCCTAGATGGAGAATCTTGTGCATATGATCTTGAATGGAAGCTATACACTTTCAAGAATTTTTCTGTCAGTAGTTGACTTCCAAGGACTGTGTGCTTCTGGAGGTTCTTTGAAGAACCTAAGTTTAAAATCTATAATGGATATAACTCTTCAATTATTGTCATTTGAAGATGAGCAGTGGTGTTGTATTAGTTGAGAAATACATTTCAAGGATCGGTTAATTATGATTTAATTTCTGTAACAGAAGCCAAGAGTATCTGGAAATAATTCCAGCAAGTTTCATAGAAACCATTTCTCAGGTGTCTTTTCCACATCATCCAATCACTCTGTTTTAGGTTATGCACAACTTATTAAACAATTGGCAAGGAAAATAAATCTGTGACTGTTGATGAAAGGACTGAGCATATAGTCCTTTATAATACTTATCTATGTCAGCTTGTGAAGGATTCAAGTATAGATAGAAATAGTATCAGCCTCATAGAGAAACAATCCATGACTTTTTTGTTAATGTTTATTTAATCTGAGGTGGGGGAGGGACAGAGATAGTACTGGGAGAGAGAGAATCTTAAGCAGGCTCCTACTGTCTGGGCAGGTCCTGACATGGGGCTCCATCCCAGTAACCATGAAATCATGACTTGAGCCGAAATTGAGTGAGAAGATCAACCAGCTAAGCCACACAGGCATTCCTCAAACTCATTTCATAGCAAATTTCAAATAATGTTTTAATTAAATTTGTTTCTGAAAAACCTATCAGATTTCTATTTCTTTGAGACATACTTTCACCAGTTAACTGTTTATTTTCCCAGGTTAAACTTTATTCATTGTTATTAAGAATATTAGAGATATTAAGACTATTAGGGGCAGGGAGAGTGGCAGCCTGGAGAGGGCAGGGAAGCTGCCTGCCCTTCCCCCAGACCTCCTCCTTTGTAACTCTTGGGTCTGGCTGTTTCCAAGTCACATTCATTCTCGATCAACCAGTGATCTGAAACCATATCACACTTGTCTATTACGTTGATGACATTGTGTTGCTTTTACCTAGCGAGCAAGAAAAGGCAACTGCTCTAGACTTACTGGGATACTTCAAGAAACAAGCCAAAGTACAGATGGTCCCAAATACCACTATGAGTAGAGAAATAAAATAACCAAAGTCTCAACAAGAGAGACCAACGACAACATTCAAAGAACTCTTCCTGAACGGACAGGCCCCAGACAGTGAATGAGCCTTCTTTAATAGAGCAGTACTTGCAGGTGTAGAGTGCATAACAAGCTTTTAAAACTAACAAGAGACAAAAAGCTAACCAAAATGACAAAACAGAAGAACTTCCTTCTAAAGAAATTCCAGGAAGAAATGACAGCTAAAGAACTGCTCAAAGCAGATATAAGCCACATAACGGAACAAGAATTTAGAACAATAGTTATAAAATTAATCGCTGGGCTTGAAAAAAGCATGGAAGACATCAAAGAAACTATTGCTACAAAGACTATGAAGCTTAAAAATAGTTGTGATGAGCTAAAAAATGCTATAAATGTGGTGCATAATAAAAGAGAGGCGTCCAATGCACAGATTGAAGAGGCAAAGAGAATAGGTGAATTAGAAGACATAATTATAGAAAAAGAGGAAGCTGAGAAAAAGAAAGATAAACTGATCCAGGAACGCGAAAGGAGAGTTCGAGAGGTCAGTGATACAATCAAATGGAATAATACCCATATTATAGGAATTCCAGAAGAAGAAGAAAGATGGAAAGGCGCTGAAGAAGTCCTTGAACAAATTCTAACAGAAAACTTACCCAATCTGGGGAAGGAAACAGACACTGAAATCCAAGAGGCACAGAGAACTCCCCTCAGACATAACTTGAATTGATCTTCTGCATGACATATCATAGTGAAACTGGCAAAATATAAGGACAAATAGAGAATTCTGAAAGCAGCTAGGGATAAAAGGGCCTTAACATACAAAGGGAATCCCATCAGAGTGGTGACAGACCTATCTACTAAAACTTGGCAGGCCAGAAAGGAATGGCAGGTGATCTTCAATGTGATGAACAGAAAAAATATGCAGCCAGGAATCCTCTATCCAGCAAGCCTGTCATTCAGAATGGAAGGAGAGATAAAAGTCTTTCCAAATAAACAAAAATTGAAAGAATTCATCACCACTAAACCAGCCCTACAAGAAATTCTAAGGGGGACTCTATGAGGGAAATGTTGCAAGGAACACAAAGTACTGGAGACACCACCACAACCATGAAACCTACAAAGAATACAAGGACTCTAAACCCATATTTTTCAATAACACCGAATGTAAATGTACTAAATGCTGCAATCAAAAGATATAGGGTAGCAGAATGGATTAAAAAACAAAATCCATCAATTTGCTGTCTACAAGAAACTCATTTTAGACCTGAGGACACCTTCAGTTTGAAAGTAAGGCGATGGAGAAATATATATCATGCTACTGAAAGTCAAAAGAAAGCTGTAGTAGCTATACTGATATCAGACAAACTGGACTTTAAAGACAGTAACAAGGGATGAAGAAGGGCGTTATATAATAATTACTGGGTTTATCAAATGTCTACACACCGAATATGGAAGCACCCAAATACATAAAACAATTAATCACAAACAGAAACAATCTTATGGATAAGAATGTGCTAATAGCAGGGGACGTTAATACTCCACTTACAACAATGGATAGATCAACTAGACAGAAAATCACTAAAGAAACGATAGACTTGAATGACACATTGGACTAGATGGATTTGACAGATATATTTAGAAGTCTATATCCTGCGGCAATGGAATTCACTTTCTTCTGTAGTGCGCATGGCACATTCTCGAAGATAGATCACATACTGGGACATAGAGCAGCCCTCAATAAATATAAAAGAATTGAGATCATACTATGCACACTTTCAGATCACAGAGCTATGAAACTTGAAATCAACCACAGGAAGAAGTCTAGAAAACCTCCAGAAACATGGAGGTTAAAGAAGACCTTACTAAAGAACGAATGGGCCAATCAGGCAATTAGAGAAGAAATTTAAAAATATAGGAAACAAATGAAAATGAAAATGAAAATACAACAAATCAAACTCTATGGGATGTGGCAAAGGCAGTCCTAAGAGGAAAGTACATTGCACTCCAGGCCTATTTCAAGAAATTAAAAAAAGTGCAACTACAAAATCTAACAGCACACCTAAAGGAACTAGGAGACCAACAAGAGAACTGCAAACTCAGTAGGAGAAAAGAAATAATAAAAATCAGGGCAGAAATAAACAATATAGAATCCAAAAACAAAACAAAACAAAACAAAAAACAGTTGAACAGATCAATGAAACCAAGAGTTGGTTTTTGGAAAAAATAAACAAAACTGACAAACCTCTAGCAAGGCTTCTCAAAAAGAAAAGAAAGAGCCCCCAAATAGACAAAATCATGAATGAAAATAGACTTACTACAACCAACCCCTCAGAAATACAAGCAATTATCAGGGAATACTATGAAAAAGTATATGCCAACAAACTGGACAATTTAGAAGAAATGGACAAATTCCTAAATACACACACACTACCAAAATTCACACAGGAAGAGATAGAAAACCTGAACAGACCCATAACTAGTGAGGAAATCGAATCAGTTATCAAAAATCTCCCAACAAATAAGAGCCCTGGGCCAGATGGCTTCCCTGGGGAATTCTACCAGACATTTAAAACAGAATTAATACCATTCTTTTTAAGCTATTCCAAAAAATAGAAATCGAAGGAAAACTTCTGGACTCATTCTACGAAGCCAGCATCACTTTGATTCCCAAGCCAGACAGAGACAGAGCAAAAAAAGAGAACTACAGGCCAATATCCTTGATAAATACAGTTGCCAAAATCCTCAACAAGATACTTGCAAATCGAATTCAACAGCACATAAAAAAAATTATCCACCAAGATCAAGTGGGATTCATTCCTGGGTTACAGGGCTGGATCAATATTCGCAAATGAATCAATGTGATACATCACATCAACAAAAGAAAAGATAAAAGCCATATGATCCTGTCGATAGATGCAGAAAAATCATTTGACAAAATACAGCATCCCTTCTTAATAAAGACCTTCGAGAAAGTCAGGATATAAGGAACTTACTTAAACATCATAAAAGCCATCTATGAGAAGCCCTCAGTTAACATCATCCTCAATGGGGAAAACCTGAGAGCTTTCCCCCTGAGATCAGGAACACGACAGGGATGTCCACTCTCACCACTGTTGTTTAACATAATGCTGGAAGTCCTAGCATCAGCCATCAGACAACAAAAGGAAATTAAAGGCATCAGAATTGGCAAAGAAAAAGTCAAACTCTCACTTTTCACAGGCGACATGATACTCTACGTAGAAAACCCAACAGACTCCACCAGCAGCCTACTACAACTGATCCAAGTATTCAGCCAAGTTGCAGGGTACAAAATCAACGTACAGAAATCGGTTGCATTTTTATACATCAACAATGAAGCAACAGAAAGATAAATCAAGAAACTGTTCCCATTCACAATTGCACAAAAAAAACCATAAAATACCTAGGAATAAACCTAACCAAGGATACAAGAGATCTGTATGATGAAAACTATAGAGAACTTATGAAGGAAATTGAAGAAGACACAAAGAAATGGAAAAACATTCCATGTTCATGGATTCGAAGAATATTGTTAAAATGTCATCCCTACCCAAAGCAATCTACACATTCAATGCAATCCCAATCAAAATTGCACCAGCATTCTTCTCAAAACTAGAACAAACTATCCTAAAATTTGTATGGAACCACAAAAGACCCCGCATAGCCAAAGTAATATTGAAGAAGGAAACCAAAACGGGAGACATCATCATTCCAGACTTTAGACTCCACTACAAAGCTGTCATCATCAAGACATTATGGTATTGGTACAAAAACAGACACATAGACCAATGGAATAGGATAGAGAACTCAGGTCTGCACCCAAAAAAAGTACAGCCAACTAATCTTTGACAAAGCAGGAAAGATTATCCAATGGAAAAAAGACAGCCTTTTTAACAGATGGTGCTGGGAGAACTGAACAGCAACATGCAGAAGAATGAGACTAGATCATTTTGTCAAACCATACACAAAAATAAACTCAAAATGGATAAAGGACCTGAACATGAGATAGGAAACCATCAAAACCCTAGAGGAGAAAGCAGGAAACAACCTCCTTGACCTCAACTGCAGCAATTTCTCACTTGACATATCCCCAAAGGCAAGGAAATCAAGAGCAAAAATGAACTATCGGGACCTCATCAAGATTAAAAGCTTCTGCCTGGCAAAGGAAGCAATCCATAAAACTAATAAGCAACTGACAGAATGGGAAAAGATAGTTGCAAATGACATATCAGATAAAGGGCTAGTATCCAACATCTATAAGGAACTCACAGAACTCCACACCTGGAAAACCAAACCATCCAGTGAAGAAATGGGCAGAATATATGAACAGACACTTCTCCAAAGAGGACATCCAGATGGCCAACAGACACATGAAACGATGCTCAGTGTCTCTTCTCATCAGGGAAATATAAATCAAAACCACCCTGAGATACCACCTCATGCAGGTCAGAGTGGCTAAAATGAGCAAATCAGAGGATTCTAGATGCTGACAAGGATGTGGAGAAACGGGCACCCTCCTACACTGTTGGTGGGAATGTAAACGGGTGCAGCCCCTCTGGAAAACAGTGTGGAGGTTCCTCAAAAAAATTAACAATAGAACTCCCCTTTGACCCAGCAATAGCACTGCTAGGAATTTACCCAAGGGATACAGGAGTGCTGATGTATAGGAACACATGTACCCCAAAGTTCATAGCAGCACTCTCAACAATAGCCAAACCATGGAAAGAGCCTAAGTGTCCATCAACTGACAAATGGATCAAGAAGATGTGGTTTATCTATAAGATGGAATACTACATGGCAATGAGAAAAAATGAAATCTGGCCATGGGTAGCAACATGGATGGACCTTGAGGGTGTTATGCTGAGCGAAATAAGGTCAGGCAGAGAAGGACAGATACCATATGTTTGCACGTATAGGAGGATTAGGAGGAACTTAACGGAGGACCATGGGGTAGAAGAAGGGGGGCGGAAATAGTGGGGGAGAGGGAGGGAGGCAAATCATGAGAGACTCTTGAATGCCAAGAACAAACTGAGGGCTGATGGGGGTGGGGGTGAGGGGAAGGGAGGTGACGGGCATGGAGGAGGGCACTTGTTGGGATGAGCACTGGGTGTTATATGGAAACCAACTTGACAAAAGAAATGTCCACCATTAAGGGAATGGGCTACATAACTACTACCACCATAAAATAAAATAATGAAGTCTTTCAGGCTTAGAAAAAAGCACATATCCAGAATTTTCTTCTTAACTTCTTCACTGCACCACCCCATTTTCATCCTCTTCCAAGTCACCAGCATCTGTATGTGGATGTTCCAATAGCCCTCCTACCC
>NW_024081130.1:1421342-1465883 GCF_003009895.1 Hyaena hyaena | reverse complement strand
TGTAAGGTTTCCAATGGCTCCAGATCTTTTCTGTGTGATGTATGGGCGCGAGTGCAAGTACGGAGCTCCTTACTTCTCCGCCATCTTGCCCTCTCTCTTAAGTGCCTTTATTTAAAAATGCTTATAGACTTATGCATAATTTTCCAAATATTTTCCTACCTTTCAAATACTGTGGTGTATGTATCTATGACATGATGTAAATGATTGCTAGTAGTTTTTACTTAATATGCTTTTCAACACAACACCTATAGTCAACTCTCAGGTATTTGTTTATGTTGTCCATAACCTAATCCTTCACTCCAGTGAGTTCAAATGTCTCTTCCTGGCCTTTTAAAATGATATAATTCACACATATACTTGAATGGAGTTTGAATATCAAAACGCTATTGGACTTAACCCTCCCCTTTTGTAACATACATTTTTATAACGAACACTTTAATAGATAATAGGACTTGTCTGTACCCCTAATTACTAAATATATATTAAATAAAAACAATGTATAATAAGCTGCTATAAATGGGTATTTTGAGATACAAGTTCTCAGACATAGCTACATCGCAGTACTTCTCAAATGACGGAGATATAATGAAGAAGTCAGATTCTTCCACCTATACATGGAATCACCATGAATGGGACATCAGCAGTAAATGCATTCTGATGAGTTGGAGTGGACTGCTCAGATTTATCTACTGCAAGCAGCAGGTGTTCCCACTGACAGCATGCTATAGGAAAGTGGAAATCACATCTTTGTAAAATTAAAAATAAGGCAATATACAATTCTTCTTCAATATATATTAAAATAGTATTTCTGGAAAATTCAGGTTATATTAAAGCTCTGAAAAGAAAAAAATTCAAACTTTGTGTCGATATAAAATTGACTTATATTCTAGGCTCAGATAATTATAAAGGAGGTTCTCACCTAGGTGAATGACCAATAGACTAGCCAGTGGTTGTACAGTGCAGTATATGGGGAGATCCTAGGTTTATAAAGCTGTTCTGGACTTGGCAGGATGGCTAAATGTCTTGGCCCCACCCATCAAACACCACCCCCCAACTGCTGTGATAACCCAAAATGCCTCCACAACTTTCTAAAACTATCCCTAGGGGGTCATAATGTCAATATTGAGAACCACTGACTAAATAATCTTGGCTTTCTATGTAATCCAAAATCACTAAAAAACTGTTTATGATTGGGGAGCCTGCGTAGCTCAGTGGGTTCAGCATCCAACTGGGCTTAGGCCATGATCTCATGGATCACAGGTTCAAGCCCCATGTCAGGTTCTGTGCTGATACCTCAGAGCCTGGAGCCTGCTTCCAGTTCTGTGTCTCCCTCTCTCTCTCTGCCCCTCCCCTGCTTGTGCTCTGTCTCGGGCTCTCTCTCTCAAAAATAAACATTAGGAAAAAAATCTATCTGATGGAGCTGTGAAGTTCTAACAGTAAATGTAATCAAGAGTTAGACAATAACCTTCCATGTGTGTTGTACAGTTCGTGACAATTTGCTGTCTCCAGAATAGGGCATAAAAGCAAAATTAAATTTATGAATTTAAGTACCATTATTAACTCTTATACAAGTGAACCAAAAGTAAAGTCTAATTAAAAATGGCTTCTAGTGGGGCAGTTTCTTTTATATCTGAATCTCACTTTGAAAAACATTTAGGATCCTGTTTATCACCTGAAGCCTCTATTCCAATCTACTTGCTTGAAATGTTCAACTGAATTTCATGGTACTTTTAAGCTTAATTAAATTTTTGCAACAGTGCAAGTCTGCCCTTTAAGGCAAGGCATTTCTTTCAATCAGTCTGCTTTTCATACAAAAAAAAAAAAAAGGACTCGTGAGATATTCTAATCTAGAAAGCACATACTGTCTGCTAATAAATGAATGAATGAACAAATGAGCCTAGTTTCCGATGGCTATTTTTAAATTTATTTTTTATCTTTAAATTTTTCAAATGTTTGTTTAATTTTCAGAGAGAGAGAGAGAGCACAAGCATGGGAGGGGTAGAGAGAGAGGGTGACACAGAACCTGAAGCAGGCTCCAGGCTCTGAGCTGTCAGCACAGCCCACTGTGGGACTCAAACCCATGAACCATGAGATCATGACATGAGCTAAAGATGGATGCTCAACTGACTGAGCCACTCAGGCACCCCTCTTATGGCTATTTTTAAGGGTAAAAAAAAAGTTTGTGACAGTGCGAAGTGCATTTGAGCTCAGAGGAAAAGGAGCAGAATGTTTAATCCTTAGAGATACCATCTAATCCTAGAACTTTCTATTTCATCAAGATCTAGATGATGAAGAAAAACAATCTAACTCCTATTTGAATCAAAATTACTTGCCCTTATTTAGCTTTATGATTCATCAACCATGTAGGTTATGTTACCAAGACCAGGACACCTAATGTATCTAAGAATAAGCCTGAGCTTAATAAAGTGATCCGTGTCTCTATACCTAATTTTATCTGCCAGAAGAAGCCAATTCCTTCTTCTATTTATTTGCATCTATCTTTTTTGTGGCAACTGTCACCTACAAATCGGCAGCAGTAAGAGGAAAAGCCGTAAGCAAGTGGGACACTCCCTGCTACAGTCACCCCAGACTGCTTCTTGTATCTCCATATCCCAATTCCCAACATGTCAGAGCTGATCTTGCCCCACTCTCCCAAAATAATCCAATAAATAAGCATACCTGTCCTCCCTGGTACCAGGTGTTCAGTTCTAGATGCCAGATATAAGACGTCATTCTTTTTTCTTTTTTTTTTTTTTAATTTTTTTTTTAATGTTTTATTTATTTCTAGGAGAGAGAGACAGAGACAGCATGAGCAGGGGAGGGTCAGAGAGAGAGGGAGTCACAGATTGAAACAGGCTCCAGGCTCTGAGCTGGCAGTTAGCACAGAGCCCAACGCGGGGCTCGAACCCACGAACCGCGAGATCATGACCCAAGCAAAAGTCGGACGCTTAACCAACTAAGCCACCCAGGTGCCCCTAAGACGTCATTCTTAATACCTTTCTTCCCCTTCCCCTATCCCTCTGCTATTCAATTCATAAAGTCCATGCAAATTTTACCTGCTGAAAACCTAAGATCCACCCACATAGCTGCCCATCTGTTGCAATAGCAACCTTTCCTCAACTACCTTCATTTCTTGCTTGACATATTACACTAGCCATTTGTATTTATACTTCTCCCCATGTCCTCCCCCACAATATTTTCACAATGAATATATAAATATATGATTGCACTACTTAAAAGGTACTAATATATTACAATTGCTCCCCTCCCCCCCCCAAAAAAGTCCCTTACATGTGCTGTTAAGTCCTGCATCAGCGGCTTTTGTCTACCATTCCTGCCTCACTCCATTTCTTGCTACCTTTGTTTGTGTCACATTGTCTCATTCCAGTCCCTCATTCCAGACATGCCTTCCTCCAGAGCCTTGAACATGCTGTTTTTTCTTCCTTATCTGGGGAGAGGGTATAATGAGAACAGAGAGAACTGGAGTATCAGAACTGTTGTCTGGGTTCATATGCCAGATGCACCTGTTACAAGCTATATAACGTTGAATCTCCTGCAATTTTAATATGGGGATAAAAAACAGTGTCTATAAAGTTATTCTGAAAATATACAGATTTGACACACATAAAGCATTTAGGAATCATTGGGCAAGTGGTAAGTATTCCATATTGTTCAATGTCATCCTGCCTCTTTTCACCTAGTTAACTCCCACTAATCCTTCAGATTTCTGTTTCTGTGTTGCTAACAAATGGAAGAATTTCCTGACCTAACCAGGGCATGTTCCTTGCAAAGAACCACTTAGCACTGGCATGCCCAGGTGGCTCAGTCCATTAAGCATCTGATTTCAGCTCAGGTCATGGTGTCACAGTTTGTGGGTTTGAGCCCCACATTGGGCTCTGTGGTGACAGTTCAAAGCCTGAAGCCTGCTTCAGATTCTGTGTCTCCCTCTTCCCCTGACCCTCAGCAGCTTGCACTGTGTGTGTGTGTGTGTGTGTGTGTGTGTCTGTCTGTCTGTCTGTCTGTCAAAAATAAACATTGAGGGGCGCCTGGGTGGCTCAGTCGGTTAAGCATCCAACTTTGGCTCAGGTCATGATCTCATGGTTCGTGGGTTCGAGCCCTGCATTGGGCTCTGTGTTGACAGCTAGCTCAGAGCCTGGAGCCTGCTTCAGATTCTGTATCTCCCTCTCTCTCTGACCCTCCCCTGCTCAAGCTGTCTCTCTCTCTCTCTCAGAAATAAATAAAACATGAAAAAATATTTAAAAATAAACATTAAAAGAAAATTTTAAAAGATCCATTAGCACTGTGTATCTGTCTTTCACAGGGCTTGTTAGAGTTTTAAATTTATTTGTGTTAATGTCTGAGTAATGTCTAAATCTCCACTAGATACAAACTCCAAATGATAGGAAATGTTTTCAGTTTTGTCCAAAGGTGCATCCCCAGTACTTAACGCAGTGCCCAGGACCTATTAGCACTCAGTATGTGCACTGAATAAATGAATATTCCATCTTCTTTCTTGCCTGCCTTCCCCTTCCCATCATCACTTTATCAAGATCCCTCTAATTCCCAGTTTATGTAGGGGTCTTCACCAAACCTCCCTCTTAGAATTAATCTCTCCCCTCCCTGCTCACCCAGTGCTGTATTTCTTTTAGAATAATAATCACTGTCTACCTTGTATCAAGTTATATTTGGTCTACAGTCATGTATCTCTCCCCTTTATCTTTTTCAACTGCTATTACAATCAGGTTTCTAAAATTTAAATTGGTTTCTAATATTGAAATGTGATATAGTGAAAGCTTTCTGATGATTCTTCTGAGGGTAAAGTCAGCCTCCGTAGCCTGTTACACATACAGTTCACAACCTGATCCTGGCCAGTGTTTTACCAGCTGCATATTACGTTATACTACCTCTAAACCCATATCATATTTAGACAGGAGCTCTTTAAATGAAACAGAGTGTAACTGATACCTTTATGGGGAAGCCTATATATCACATCTCATAGTAATAAACAAATAACTCCCAAATAATAACAAAAAAACCATACATTTTTAAAAAAGGTTTTCTTTGTCTATTCCTAGACTCCAAAATAATGTGAAACCTTGAGCCTTTCCCTTGAGATGCCAACTCACTAATGAAAACAGTGTTCTTTCTTCCTTTCATAACACTCATGCCTGAAATTTGTGTATGCATGCGCACACCACAATGTTTGTGGATATGGAAATCATGTGAAAAAAAATCTTTTTTCCATCATCAATCAGTTCTCTCCCCGCTTTCTGACAGGTGACTTTTCTACCCACTGAAGATGCGTAGTAGACTTTTTCCCACACTATTGACATTGGGTGTGGCCACATAGCTTGTTCTGATCAACAGGTTGAAACTGACAGTTTGTTAGTTGAGACGTCTGTCCTTGAGAGATACAACCTTTATTCACTCCCCCATGCACATTTGTCATCACCTGCCCAAAGCAGATAGGATGGGAGACACTTGGAACAGACTTGAGCCCTTACTGAATCTTGGAGCCACCAGCCAAATCCGAACTAGAACTGACACGCCCCAACTGACCAGCTATTATGCTTATTAAGCCATCAGATTTTGTAGCAGTTACACAGCATATTGACAAGAGTTAACAAACATGGTTAGCTTGGTAATCTTGTGGCAAAGTTTTTCTTTAAGTCCTTGCTGTATTTTTAAAATTGTCCTTTAAAGGCTGGGCTTTCTTCCAATCTTAGGTAAGCTTTTATTTCCTTCTTTCCTAAATGTTTTATCCCTGAGTCATTCTTGATAAGAGCAATCCATGATACTGCATTCAAAATTGGTTTTTAATCACTGTGGGGAGTTGTTTATTCCTGAATAAAGTTTGTCTGTCTAATGTTCTCCCATTGGAATGCATTTGCTCCTAGGAGATTCCTGAATTCCTTGCCTAAATAGACTTCTGGCAGGCTGTTGTCCTTGAATTTAAATTTAAATTCTTCTTCCACTGATTCAAACCACCTGATACAGATAACATTTGTTGTCCAGCTGCTGGTCCTTATTTAGCAGTAATTTTATGTGACAACTTTATTTTCCCCAAATGTCTGCAACAATATTTCCAGTTCTACACACTCTCCTAGACTCTTGACACTCTCCCATCAAGACACGTAATCTATTTCCCAGACTCTTGAACCTGGACAGAACTGCGCAACTGCCTCAACAAATAGAACAAAACAGAATGTCTGACTTCCATACGAGGTAATACACTTTCTGCCTGCATCTCTCTTTCTTGGAACCCAGTCACCGTGTTACATGTCAGGCTACATGTTGGTGTTACAGCCAACAGTCCCAGTTAGGGGACCAGCTGACAGCCACCATCTGCCATCATATATGTGAGTGAATGAGTCTTTAGAAGACTCCCGTTCCCGACAACTGCTTCCATCAACTTCTTAACTAGCAGAGTCTCTATCTGTCCTTATACTATACTGGGGGCAGGGGGCATCAGGGTCTTGCTACAGCCATGGGCTTCTGTAAAGAGAACCACTGCATTCAAGGAAATGCAAGAAAAGGAAAAACAGAACTAAGGAAGCTTCCTCTCACTCACGCTCCCCCTACCCTCTGCAGTCCTTCATAATTGGAAGATCTCTCCACTTTTCCTAGCTCAATGCAAACAGTAGCCTCTCAAAAGGTTTGTCCTATTTATTTTGTTTTCTTAGTTCCTAACTCTCCATTTCTCTCTCACTTCTGTAGATTTCCCAGGGCTAATTTTAATGCAAAGAGACAGCAGCTCATGCTAGTTCACTATCTTGGCAACAAGATATATTTTAAAAAGGACAGATAAAAGAAACATTTGCTTATCCATTAAATAGTTTAGACTCTAGATGCCTATTCATAATTGATCAATTTCCCAAATACTGCCTTCACAAGATAAACCTAGTAAGTGTGCACACAGATTCATAGGACTATCTCTTCAAGTGCCAATTTAAGCAGGGGCCCTGGTTTGGACGACATTATTGCCTCAGATGCCTATTGTCTCTTGGTCCCCGTTGGAACTTAGAATAACAACCAGAGGTACACTCCATTCTACCGAAGTTTACATTTGTAAACACCAACTATATTTAAATTGACCTCTTTTATTGGAATCTGATAAACAAAGAAACCAAACCACACCTTAGATAAATTGGTTGCAAATGTGTTAAACAGCTCAACACTTCAAATGGCCTCATATACCATTGGCTCAGCTTCCCAGTATTGTCCTGTTTTCTGCTGTTTCCTCTGTATTTCTAGTATTTCTATGTCTGCTTTCTTTGCAACTTTGTGGCAGAGAGCTCTCCTGGTCTTCGGATGACATATCTTGTTTCATAATGCAAAATCTGTCTTGTCTTAATTAGAGAAAGAGCTTTTCCAGATTTCCTCCACATTAGCTGCAGCCCTCTTCCACCCTAACTTTCTCCGGCTGTGTCTACCGCCGTGTCCCTTCCACGATCTAGGCTCTAGCCTCACAGCCCAAAGCTGACAACTAGGACTTTGCCACGTGGTTGCTGCCGGGCTCCTTTGGCTCTTACCTATTTTAACAACCTTTTTATTTATCGCTGTGTTTCGGGGAGAAGGCAAGGTAAATATCCGACTGATGTTCATGGTTAGCACAGAAGTTATTACTACAATAAATTAATTATTAATAATTAATTTGGGAGTAAGAGGATTAGAAGAAAAAAAGGATTAAGTCTACAGAGGCTAACAGAGTCAGATTCATTCATCTGTGCAGATGGGAGAGATCTGTGTGACCATCTGCTCTCACTCCCTATCTTGCAGATAAGGAAAGGGAGGCTCAAGAACGTGGCTCAAGTCATGCCGTGGTCACCAAGGGTCAGAGCATGGTGTGATCTGGTATACTGTGTCTCTGCTCAGTGCGGTGGCACTGGGGTACCCACCTCAGGGTGGTTGGCATCTCTGTTCCACTAACAAAATGGGAGCCCAGGTGCAGGGTGACATGTCTGGCCACAACACAGAAGTTTCGAGAGGTGTCTGCTAGAGCACAGAAATACATCTCAGGCTCCAAGAGAGACCTTAAAATAGCTCCCATGTGGCGGCACTGCTTGGATGGCTTTGCGAAGCCAGTCACTGAGCCAACAACCCAGAGGATGTTTTCAGTTCAAGGTTGAAGAAGCTTTCAGCCCAAAGTCCAGGGGCTGGAACTTCCGTAATGTTCTAATAATCCAGAGACGTACTCATCCCTGCGGGTCCTGATGAATGTTGAAGGGGAAGTGTTGCCAACGTTGAAAAAAGAAAGAATTCTTTTATTTAAAGCTTCTCTCGTTTCTGATTCATTCTGAGTGGTGAGTAATATAGCTTTAGGTGGGAGGTTGATTGGCACGCAGTTGTGGATGCCTCGCAATGGTTTTCCAGCTTGCAACCTGCCTATCAGGGTACAATGTTGTGTGGCCAAACTGAAAAGTACAAAGAAAAACAAATAAGGGAAGTGTTTAAAGTCCCTCAAATTCCAAGGTGACCAAAGTACTAATTAATATCTCCAGATACTAGGCACTGAATAACTACTTTTCAAAATAAACGCAGTAAATCACCAGCTATTATTTTTAACAAGAGGCCAGGCTTGTGGGTTGGCAGAGTGTGGCTAGAGAAACTGCTTCCATTTTGCCCCTAACAAAATACCATGTGAAGGCAGGCATCTAACACATGCTTTGGACCATCCTGCAATGGCTTTTACTTGTTAAAGTAGAGTTAAGGTAGCATCAGTCAGAATTAAGGAAGCTAAAATTCTCCTGAAATGAAGATCTGCAGAATTATTCTAAGAATTTATTTTCCTATTCTTAAAAAATAAATAAATAAATAAATAAATAAATCCAAGCACTGTTAGTGGCCAGGACATTTTTTTCCACACTTTAACAGGGAGTATAATTTTTCAAAAGAGAAATGTAAGTGGATAATAAACATATAAAAAATGTTCACTCTAAGTAATAACCCAAATGCAAATTAAAAGAAAAACAACTAAATTAGTACAGATTAAAAAAGAAGATAATGCCTAATGCTGACAAGGGTACAGTGAAGTGGGCAATTCTCTTTTGCTGATAGAAGTATAAATTAATTTGCTTTTTCTGGGGAAAAAATAGCAATATGCATCAAGAGCCTGAAATTGCTTACAGCCTTTAAACCAATGATCCTATTTATAGTTATCTTGCCTGAAGAAATCATTTTAATACAGACAAAGCTTTATGTAAAATGTTGCTTATGCCAGCACATTTATAATTCTTAAAAGTCAAAAACAACTTAAATCTCTATATATCTTAAGATTTAATGATAAATAAAATATATAAGATACCTACATATATGCACACAGAAACATTTTTTAATACTAGAAAAAAAATTTTAATATCTGGAGGGTGAGGTTCTCTCAATTCTAGAACATGCATAATGAAGTAAAGTCCTGAAAATGATCATTTTTCAATAAAAGAGGGTCACCTGGGTGGTTCAGTCAGTTAAATGTCCAACTTCAGCTCAAGTCATGATTTCACGGTTCATGAGTTCAAGCCCTGCATCAGGCTCTCCACTGACAGTGAAGAGCCTGCTTCAGTTCCTCTCTCTGCCCCTGCTTGCGCTCTAAGTAAGTAAGTAAATAAATATCAATAAAAGATACCCACTAAAATCACCTTCCATGTGTTTTTATAAATTAGAGTTTTATCCCACTAAGATGACCTCTTACCTCAGTTAAAATGAGACGAAACAAGTCAAAGCCTCTCATTACAAAGTAGCTCCACTGGTTCCCAGACCTGGATAACAGTTCTAGCCTGCTATCTGAGTTTTGATCTGAATCCAGTATTCATGACAAGTACCTGTTTCTCACTTTCTCTGATAAACTGAGCCAGACACCCCAAAGTCAAAAGCCCTGCATAGCCACATCTCTTCATCAGCCTCTTTTGGGCTGCTTTCCTTATTTTATACCAGCGCCACTGCCCCGTCATTGGCTGCACTGAAAATATTACTTTCACTCCCATGAATCTTACACTTAACTGAAAACCTACATCTCACTATGCTCAGTGGTCTCATTGCATTACTCAGCTACTCTATGTTGCCCGTACCAGTTGGGATTAAACCCCTTCTGATACAGGTCCTGTAACATGAAGAGGGATTTCTCATCTCTAGTATAGTGTATGTCACCATATACTCTGAAACATGGGAAATCAATCTCTTGGTAACATTTTACTAATTTGTGTGTGTGTGTGTTTTTTAAAATGTAAGTGGTAATGCCAAGAGACATATGTGAGTATGTATACTTGCCAACTTCTCTAAAGAATTCCTATGGAAATAATGAAGGAAGTTTCCCTTCCATCTCCAGTCTCACTCATCACATTTGGCAAGACTTCCATGTGTCACTGAGTATCAGTACAGCCAATAGTAAAGGCACTGAAAAATAGCCAGTGAAAGCCCAACTCTACAACCATGAACTTCAGGACTCTTCCTAAATATCTTTGTATAATAAATCCTAACCGGAAACATAAATAACAGTCAGTCATAGGACATCAGTTTTCTAGTATTTGTGACTGATTCATTTTAGGCAGGTGTTTTGAACTGTATTGTAGACAATGTCACGTGATAAGCCAAGTCATGAAGGAATTCTACCATCATGGAAAATGAAGTAGTCTTATTACCAGGTGAAGCTCACTTCAGTCATGGTACAAAAGTGACCTGATCAAAGAGGAAGCTGGTCATATGAGTTCCTTTTTAGTACAACCCTTCAAAACAAATTTCCCCAAGGCACCAATACATTTTAAAACTATGGAGTGCTTGGAGTACTTAACAAAAATACAGTGCATTGTGCAACAAAACAATCTCTTTTCCATAGACAAGCCTGTATTGTCTACCATTATTTCTGATGGTTTAGAAGGACATTCAACTGTATCTTAAGAGTTAAGTACCCTCTCTCCTCCTTCCTTCAGTGTCACAAATAAGGAACTTGCTTCAAAATTACTGCAGGTTTTTCAGAATATGTTGTTTCCTTGCCTTCCTGACACCAACTTATAGCTCTCCTGCTAATTTCCTGAAACTTTTGAAGTTACAGGTTTTTCTTTACAAACCCTATCCATATTCACACAGGAAAATGTTTTTCTAAGGGAAGCAGGGAAGCTGCAAAGAAGAAAGTGTTTCCATTATTGACTCTGGCTACAATCTGGGAAGGAAGGAGAGAAGGAAGGAAAGGAGGGAGGGAGGGAGGGAAGCAGCAAAAGACTAACTGAAGCAAGAGGGAAAACCAAAGAGTGAAAATGTCCCCAGGATATTGCAAAGATGAAATAGTCATAAGAGCAGCAGACCTTTGAATAAATACTAGGGATCTGGAGGAAAGTTGATTAGAATGAAAAAATTTTTGTAAGAAAAAATGGGAGAGAGAGAAGAGAATTGAAAAGAGCATGTGAATAAAAAAGCAAGAATATTCCTTTTATAAACATGGATTGAACAAAATGTAGCAAACAACTGAGAGGGGCCACACTCACCTTTACCAGCATTTCATCACTTGGTAAAATTTGTTTCCTTGCTTTAATTGGCAACGCTCCACAGAACAGGAGATCAGCTAAGCAATCCCATGAGCTTCCTCTTCCATGGCTTCCATGCTCTATAAAATAGCCATTCCCTCTAGAACATTTTCTAAGACTGGGGAAGCCATATCTTCATCTAATCCCTGTAATCTCTTGCCTTATGTAACCATGTCTGAAAATCTTTTTTTTGCCATTAAATAAACTTTAGGCCTGTAACTGTATCCATGGACATCTTTCTGGAAATCACTGACCCAATGAGACAACTACTCAAGAGGCAATCTTGTGTAGAAATGCAGAAAAGAGAGAGTGTATGTAAATCATTGCCTGTGGCTTCAACTCACCCTAAAGCAAAACATGCACAATTTGGAAATGTCTGCTGGTAATATTAATTAACCAAACTTATAAGCATATACCGCAGGCATAGCCTATGCCAGAAGTGTAAAGTGATGAAAAAATAAATGGCTCTGTTTCCAAGTAATTTACAATTTAATGGGGAGGGAAGAATAAATTAAAAAATAGAGAGCGATAAGTACGACTAAGGAGGAAAATATCAAATATCTCAGAAGTTCAAAAAGGGAAGAGATGAATTCCTACTAAGAGTCTTAGGAAAGCTCCTTGTACTGGATATTGTTTGATTTGGGGGGTGGCGGTGTTAGTTTTAACAGAACAGAAGGAAACAGTATTTGAAAAGAAAGGTATTTTGATCAGAGAAAACCATGGACAAAGATACAGAATTGAGAAATTATAAGCTGTGTACAGGAATAACAGCTCAGTCAGTTTGACTAAAGCACAGGGTGTAGGAAAGAATATTGTTTATGTCTTCCATCCTTTAACAAGGCTGTATGGATAGTGGTCAAAAGCAAAATTTCTAGAGCCGTACTGCATGGATTCAAATCTGTTCTCTACCACATCCTTGCTGTGTGACCTGGCGCAAGCAAATGGATTTTCTTTGCCTCCATTTCCTGTAGAATGGGCATTATACAGACCCATATTTCATAGAGTTCTCATGGGAAATGGGCCTTAGAAGAGTCCATGGTACAAGATGAGCCCTCCATAAATATGAGTTATTATCACCCTCAACTAGACAGTCTGCATACATGGAAGGCCAAAAGGAAAATTATCCTGTCTTTTCTCCTAGCTACACCAAACTAGCTTCTTGAACTTATATACAGAAATCTCAGGCCATGGGAAGTGGGGGAGCATGAGTAAAGAAAGACTACCCATTAAACCTGATACTCTTGCATTCCTGTTCTTACAACATATGTAAGAGAAGATAGTTCTTCTGATGATTCTGTTCATCTACAAGCAATAAGCTCATTGTTCTTGCTCCGCCTGTCAATGAGGCAAGGGAAGTCAAAGAATGGCTAGTTCCATAGAAAATGGTTTAAAGTTGGGCATTGTTTTTCTGTGTATCTTTATATGCTTTCCTCCTTAGAGGCCAGAAACTCTCCCATCTTTGAAGGTCCAAAGGCACCCCAACTCAAAGACCCACTTATAGAGGAGGGATAAGCTTTCCTGGAACCTCTTAGGGTCCCTGGCTAGGTCTAAAAATTAAACTGACAAAGATTAACAGGGGAAAAGCATATCCATTTATCAGGATTTATATGCCATGAGAGCCTTAATATGGAAATGAAGACCTGAAGAAACAGGTACACCTGAGGATTTTTACGCTGAGTTTGATGGAGAGTGGACAGTCATGCAGATATAATAGAGAACAGGAGGTAAGTGGAGTAAATTGGAGGAAGCTTAGCAAGGCATATTTATTCAAATTCTTCTTGGTGTCACTCTATCGTAGAGATAAGGACGCTCCTTTCCTCTGGGTATGGAGTAGCACACCTCACATGAGGGTTTTTGTGATTCATTTTAGAAAAGAATGTTGGCTTCTGCCATTTTCTTAAACTTCTTCAGCATAAAAACATTCAATATGCGTATCTCCTGGGTGGCTCAGTCAATTAAGTGTCAGACTCTTGATTTCAGCTCAGGTCATGATCTCATGGTCATGAAATGAGACCCCGTGTCCAACTTTGGGCATGGAACTGCTTGGGATTCTCTCTCTCTGCTTCTCCCCAACTCATGCATGCACATTTGCATGCACTTGCTCTCTCCCTCAAAAAACATATTCAAGGTGCCATGTTTAGGGGTAATGTGTCCTGTGCCCCATCATATTCCACTTCTCAGGACATTTCCGCTATGTAACTATTTCCACAAAGAAACCCAAATCAGCACTAGTTTCTACCTGTGTCTATACATACAGTAAGAAAAACAAGAAGACTTTGGTAAATATATTTTCTTTCCTCTCTCAGCAAATTGATATTCTCTTCTTCTCAAGTATTAAGAAAAGAACTATAGACTGCAGTTAAACAAAAAGCAGAGTTGAGTCTCAATTGAAATATAAATAACTATGAACCTTAGGGTCATTTATAGTACTAATCCCTTCTGGAATATGACAGGAGTTAGGTGACTAATAGTAATCATCGTCATGTCTAAGAGCCAAATCCTAAGAGCCATGGAATATGTGCTTAGCAAGACACTAAAATAACTTAACTTAAAAGGACTCCCATACTTTCTTCTTCTCACCATGAGTGATCAACTGTGCTAAGAACTGTGACCTGCTATTGCAGAAAATAGGTTTACCGAATGTGAGAATGCTCATCAAGAAGGGAAAGGAAAAGGTAATAAAACTTTCTTTGAAAAGGAATCATTAGAGGCACCTGGGTGGCTCATTTGGTTAAGCGTCCAACTTCAGTTCAGGTCATGATCTCACGGTTTTGTGGGTTCGAGCCCTGTTTCAAGCTCTGTGCTCACAGCTCAGAGTCTGGAGCCTGCTTCAGATTCTTTGTCTCCCTCTCTCTCTTTATCTGCCCCTCCCCTGCTCACCCTCTGTCTTGCCCTCTGTCTCTTTCTCTTTCTTAAAAATAAACATTTTTTAAAAAAAGAAAGAAAAGGAGTCTATCACTAATTAAGAGAGATGTAGACTTTCAAAAGCCAAGGTTTGCAAATTAGTAAACTTCTTGTTCATTCAAAGAGATATCTTCAGTAGCTGCCTCTCCAACCCTCCCCTCCCCATCCTACTTCTCCCTTACTCTCTTCTCCTTCCCTCTCTCCCATCTCCCTGCCCCCTCCCTCTCCCTCTCCCTCTACCCCTAAGACATGAGAACTACTTCTACATTCAGCTCGATTTCCCATTTCTATACAAATCTCTAGACAGATAGACACCAGTTTCACTTTTCTCACTTTTTAGGAAGACTGAAAGGCACATAGTATAGAGTCAACCTAGTTAGCATTCTTTAGTATAGGATTCTATATACCCTTACCAATTATAACTGCATTGTCTGCCTGGCAATTCTATTTTAGACACCAAAATGAATAGATAACTAGGAATACTTTATTGTTCTTTTCCTTATTTATAGCTTACTTTCTCCCCAGTGAAAGCTAAGTTTATTTATTGAATTATGGAACACAGAATTTGGTCAATTCTGGGCTTAAAAATGTAGACCACAGACTTCTGAATAATGTCATAGTAATTGATTAAATTGAATTCCAAGTTACTCCTTGTCCATACCTAACTCACATTTTCTGATTATTTTACAAGTGAGCATTGAGAAGATATTTCCAGAGTTTGCTAAGTAACACTGGGCTTCTTGTATTTCTATAGAAGCACTCTAAGCCTTTCAAAGAAACTTTCATCTATTAATTCGCACAATAGATCTGTGAGACATGGCGACATTCACATCTTTGAAATGATAACAAAAAAAGTCAGCTCTAAAAATCTCCTGATTAGGAAAACAATACCCTAAATCTATCACAAAGAACTAATGTGGCTTCTGTGCTATTTCAACTTTGAAATTCCATTTTCTTTATATTACTGGAATTGTTTCTGTTCTTAAACAAAAGTTCATTACTGCCACTAATTGTCTTTATCACTTTGGGCAAGACATGTAATTTCTCCACATCTGAGATTTTCTTATCTCTGAGATTTTCTTATCTCTAAAGTAAATGAGGATTTCCAGCTCAAAATGAAAGTTTGACACACCTCAACGATGACAGAAGACTGGAAAAGGTATGGGCCCATAAAAACAGAGACTGGAAGATGAGAGGACCGCAGATAAGACATGCCAACAGGGAGGCAGAGGATGAAAGGCAGATAGATGAGTGGCACTTGACTGCAGAGAAGCAAACTGCAACCAAATTGGCTGTAGAGGGGAAAGTCGGTAAGAAGCAGGCTGACTGTGGTAAGCTTACTAATGGCCCCCAAAACATCCATTTCTCATCCCCAGAACTATTCAGATGTTACCTTACATGGCAAATGGGACTTTGGAGGTTTGGTTAACCTATGAAGATGAAAACAGTATCCTGGATTGCCCAGGTGGCCTCATGTGATCACAGGAGGGGGACAGGAGAGGAAGGGCCATGACAGAAGCAGTGGTTGGCATGACATGGGGCCACACACCAGGGAATGCAAGCAGTCTCTAGACACTGGGAAAATATCAAGGAAACAAATTCTCACCTGAGGCCACCAAAAGGAACAAGGTCCCGTCAACACCTTGGTTTTAACCCCATTAAGACTCAATATGAACTTTTAACTTCCAGAACATACAAATTTGTATCATTTTTTAAATGTTTATTTATTTTTGAAAGAGAGAGAGCAGATGAGCACAAGCAGAAGTGGGGGAAAGGTCAAGAGGGAGGGAGATACAGAATCCAAAGCAGGCCCCAGGCTCTGAGCTGTCAGCACAGAGACTGATGCAAGGCTCAAACACATGAACCATGAGACCATGACCTGAGCCAAAGTTGGACACTTAACCAACTAAGCCACCCAGGCGCCCCTAAATTTGTGTCATTTTAAACCAACTGGTTTGTGATAATTTGTTCCAGGAGCAGTAGGAACCTCATCCACCAATTCATGTCAAAGAACTTAGGGTAGACTCAAGAACTGGAAGCAGCAGGCACCTCTACAAGCAGGATGAAGAATGGGCAGAAAGTAGGGTCAATGGGTATCTCCAGAACAAAGGCTTCGACACCCCCAGTTCTCCTTTCATTCTATATAATCAGGTGAAAGTCCACCCCTACCACCACAGGAGGGTCATCTGTATGCTCTATAAAAAAAGAAGAAAGTTCCACATTTGGGAAAACTTGGCACAGTAGAGGGAAGGGATGAAGCACTCGGCTGAAAAGCACCAGCCTATTGAAGGACGAAAACACCAACACCTTCCCCAGACTCAATCCCACAATATGCAGGAGGCCAGAGAGTTTCTCTCTGAGGAACATCTAGAGATGCCAATACAGGACCCGTCAGCAAATCATCTGGTCCCTGCTCTGCACTCCTACAGAGAAACCCAGCAGCTGAGTGGCTCTGGCTATGCACAGAGGTCCCACAGAGTGGTTTAGCCCTTCACTTCTAAATACATATGGGCAGGGGCGCCTGAGTGGCTCAGTCGGCTAAGCATCCAACTTGGTTTCGGCTCATGTCACGACCTTGTTGTTGGTGAGTTCCAGCCCCTCATCAGGCTCTGTGCTGACAGTGTGGAGCTTGCTTGGGATTCTCTCTCTCTCTCTCTCTCTCCCTCTCTTTCTGCCCCTTCTCTACTCTCTCTCCTTCCCTCCCTCCCTCCGTCTCTGTCTCTCTCAATATAAATAAACTTGAAAAATATATAAATACATATGGGCAGACAGGACACAAGATGCTTGAGACAGATATCCTGGGTTCACATCCTGACTCCACCATTGATTAAGTGGGTGACTGTGGATAGACTAATTAACAGTTTGTTTGTTTTTTCAGCTCAGTGTTCCTGTCTGTAGAAGGGAGTAATAAGACTTCTACTTTATAAAGTTGTTGTAAAGATTAAATGAGATTTCAGTTAGAAAGCCTTGAGAATCATGAACAGAGTAAGAAAAGATAAAGTTTGAAACACACACACACACACACACACACGGAATTCAGGTGGAAATGAGATACTGTAGGGGTGTAAAGAAAAATTCCCCTGCCCAAAATTTCTTTTAGTATCTTCAGATGAAATGAGAAGAGTATGTTACAGGAGAAAAAATAATCAGAAAAGGCTCTTGGAAATTAAAAATATGTTATCCCAAATGAAAATATCCATAGAGTGTTTGAAAAACAAAGTCTAAACATTCTCCCAAGTAGTACAGTAAGATAAAACCATGAGCAATATAGGGGGGAAGTAAGAAAAATCAAGAATCAATCAGAGAGGACTCAGCATTGGTTTACCCTCAGATTCATGGATATTTATGGATAGGTATGAATCCACACTACACATCCCTATATATTCATTTTTCCCTGGTTATTTTGTCATAAAGCACATCTTCCAAGTGGTAGTAGTATTTTAGGAGGTAATGTTTTGTGCCTTGAACCTCAACTGCATAATCTGCAAATAAACTGCCTAGAACACCAAAAGCCAAATACATTGTTTCCATTCCTTTTCCTGATTCCTATTTCCTTTAAGTCTTATCAAGAAATAATTAGGAACTATATCTTTAATTTATCCTTTCAATTTAATTCATTTTAGGCAGTTAGCCTCAAACCAACATTTTCTTCCTGTTTAATTGCCATTATAAATGTGGAAAAGAAGGTCAGCAGGAAAGAGATAAAGTAATAAAATCTGTTTCAATATACTGTGCAATGAATTTTTCAATTCTTTAGCCTTCTTTTATATGTTGTGTGGTCTCTGAGTTTCTAGACCTATTTGTCCTTTCTGTACCTCAGCATAACCTGCTTTACAAACCTTTTAGCTAATTTGTTGCTTACTAGTTGCATTAGCTTATTCTCCCACAGAGAGTATGATGGAGAAAAAAAAGTAAAATTTTTACATTGTTGAGATTCAGAGAATTCTATTATTCTGCACGGAGCACACTGTAATCAGCTATGATAAAATTGAGCCTCTGTCATGGCCTTTTTATGCAGAGATTTAGTCCTTTCGTGACCCCGCACAGATTTATAGAAATTGAACATAAGCTACATTTAATTATATCAGTGTTTAACCAGATGAAAATTGGTGTAAAAAAACAACAACAACAAAAAAAAAAACAAAAAAGAACATCAAAAACTGCCCTTAAATGTGCTTCTTAATAAAAGCTGTTAAATAAATAAATAAATATATATATATATATATATATATATATATATATATATATATCCATAAAGATAAGTGAGCAGTTGGGCTCCCAACCCTGAGGTATTTCTCTTATTTTAAGGATAAAAGCCTCAGGTCATGTTTAGCACCAGCTTGGAGCATTGCTTTTTTTTTTCCCCCTTCACCTGCTATATTTTTCAATTACTGTAATTCAAGAGCCACCTGGTATCCATAGCAGAAATAGATAAAATGTCAAGGAAGAGAAGACCAGACTTTAACCGACGAGATTGTTGAACTATGGGTGGATTTTATCAGCTTTTTCTCCTGCATTCATTATTACCATGATTATCAAAAGCTCTCTCAACACATTTAATAAGAGTTCCTACTGAATATATCTTTTAAATAAATTAGACCCCTTTACCTTCAAGGCAAAACCCCAGAGTAGCCGATACAAGCAACTGCAAAAGGCCACCAAAACTCATTCTTAGCTGGGAATGGACCAAGTATAACAAAATGAAAGCATGCCAAATTATTTACATAAAGACCATACATAGAAAGGTTGTTGATACACAATGTCCCGCAACCCTTTCAGACCTCAAACCACCGCCTTACCTCTCTGAAACCCAAACCACAACCAAGCTGACCTTGGTCAACAGCACCATCTAGTGGATGTTACAAAAGACTGCCCCAAATCATTTCTTCTTCCTCAACTCACATTGTGATCATGTCATGATTTCACTCTTTCATTACCTTTAACTCTATTTGTTTTACCTCAAATAATTTTCAGTTGGGGAGCAGGAATATGTTTATAATTTTCAAAGTAATTCTTATTGTATTGTGTTTTGTTTTATACCAAAGTAAAACACTAATAAGCTTTTAAAAATTATAACATAGATATGCAGATGAAATGAAAATCTAACATAAACCCACCATCCTAAATAGCCACTAATGGGCTTCCCCATTAAGATGGAAGATTTAACATGACATATAATTTCCCTTTTTTATCCAAACCCATTAAACTATAATAAAGAGATTTTTTCTTAAACAAAGCCACCAGGATGGGAATTACTGGAGAAAACAGTGACAAAATTTGAGAAGACAACACAGATCATGAAAGGAAATTGACTTACAGACCCAAGACAGGGGTATCTGAAGTCAACAGTGGGGAAAGCTGATAAGCAACATAATTTACACTGTAAAATCCAGCTACTTCTAGAACTATAAGTGAGCAGTGGAGACAAACTAAAATAAGGAAAAAATGTATTATAGTTATTTGAGTTTCAGTTAACACCCTTTTCCCCACAACATGCTCACAGATGACTGTCTCTTCTCAATGCCAGCAGACTCCTGGAGTTTCATCTTGATGAGTTAAATAGGATTTCTGAACCAGGAACTAACTAGGGAGCAACTAAGGAACCACGTACCATATATAAAGGGTAATTAAGGTACCACATGCATATTCAATGCTTTGTTCTAAGTGCTAAAACCTTCAGCCCCCTGGCCCTACTTTTCCATGACTCTGGGAGCCAGACTTCCATTCCCCACACAGGAGCCAAGCTGGGAAAACTTCTCTGGGTAACCTCAGAGAACAAGGTGACAAGGACGGAAGCATCAAATCACCCTACAGTGAAGCTCAAATCCCTCCAGTCGATAAGAGCTTTAGGCTCACTTTTAATTTCTAGCAGACAACCAAAGATCAATGAACGTTTGAAGAAATCAGTTAACAAGAAAGATAAAGAAAAAACCAACTGAGAAAAAATAACTTTGAAAAAAGCTTAGAAAAAAAAAAAGCTTAAAAACATATTATATAGTTAACACCCCCAGAGCATTAAGAGAAGATATAAAACCCATGAAGTATGGTGCTATAAAGAAAAAAGCTCTTAGAAATTAAAAACCTGACAACAGAAAAAGTTTTTAAAATCAATACAATGTTTGGAAGATACATTTGAGAAAATCATGAAGAAAGTACAGAGATGGAAAGATGCAAGATAAAGAGATGGAAAATACCAAAGAAGAGATTAAAAAAAAATTGAAGAACATACAGGTGAACTAGCATCCAAATATTAGGATAATCTAATTAAGAGTTCCAGAGAGGGGGAAAAAAACTGAAAGATATCATAAATTAAATCACTCAAGAAAATCCCCCAGGACTAATAGACCCGAGTTTCTAGGTTGAAAGGAATTACAAAATGCTCAACACACTAAATGAAAATAGACCCACACTAAGGCACATCATTTTAAAATTTCAAAATATTGAGGACACAGAAAGGATATAAATTCTTCCTGGAATTTAAACAAACAAACAGATCACATACCAAAAAAAGGGGGGGGGGATCAGAATGGCTTCTGACTTACCAGAAACACTGGAAGATCAAACAAAACGGAAGAGTATCTTCGAAATTCTGAAGGCTAAAGATTTCCAGCAGAGAACTCCATATGTGTTGTCTGGAAAAGTAAATAAAGAAATACAGAGATACGGATCTCCAAGTAATCAAATTGATCAGTCATCTCTCCCTTCTTTGGGAATCACTGCTAGTTGTGTCCCACCAAAATGAGGAAGGAAACTAAGAACAGAGAAACTAAGAAAGAGGGATCTATAAAACATAAGAAATAATGCACCCAACCTAAAAGAACAGTGAAGAGGCTCTCCAGAGTGATGGTGAGAAAGGAATCCCAAGATAACTGTTACACGACAGGGACAGAGGGAAACTGGTTTATATCAAAACACATTAGATAGTGTGTGGCCAAGAATAGCACAATCCCCCATGTCAGTAGGAACCTGTCCAGAGGGAACAGGCAGATGTAGTTAAGATCGACCCAACTATCATTTTATGTTATCTCCAGTTATGAGGGCATATGCTTGGAACTCAAAGATGAGACTGTAAAGAAATATATTTCTAACAAGGTTAACCAAAAAAGCCTGACGTTACTTTTTTTTTTTTTTTTTTTTTTACTAAATATCTTGACAAGAGCTATTTGGTCCTTAGAGACTGTACTACCAATTAAATACAAATCCATTCAAATATTTAATTCCTATGTGTGTATTAAGGCCTACATACATACAAATGAAGGCATAGATATTTGTGGTTTCTGGGGAAGGCAACTTAGTGGAATTAAAAAAGGATATGGGAGACTCACTTTTCATTATTTACTTTTTGTCTCTTCTGATTTCTATAACACAGGCAAACATTAGGTGATTAAAACAAAATGTTCTTCCCCAAAAGAAGAAGAATAGCATTTATGTGCATTATCTGCTATTCCCATTATCAAGCTCTTCCATTTTGGTTTACTCACACATACACTTTTATTTTTAATGAGTTCCTTCCTTTCACTTGCTATTCTGTTTTTTGCCCAGTAATCCTAGAGGGGGGAAAAATCTTCTTATTTCATTTGTGAGGCAAAAAAATTATCCTAATTACAGTTGATCAACCTAAGAGTACTGTTAATGATATTTCCATATCAAGGAAGAGTAAATCCATAAGTTCTGAAGGGAAATTAACCATAATAGTCGTTGCCATCAGTTTCTGAAAACTTTGCCTCAAAGGCTCAGATAATTCAGATTTTTTAACTAATTTTCATGTATCTCCTCTTTTCCTCTAATTAAGACTACTTTACTTTAAGCACCAGCTTTAAAGATTAAGCAACTATTTCTTATTCAATTTGTTTTTAGATTTGTTTAATTACTGTACTGCAGCCTCGCTTCCCCATTTCTTACACCCAGGTTCCTGATCACAGCTGCATCAGGTCTATAGCAGAGCAAGCTAGTTACTGAGCTTGGCGCACAGGCGAGCCTGTCTTAGAATAAGCAGGAGCTGGAGACCTGCCAGAGCAATGGAGGTAACCAAGGAAGAACCCGAAAACAATCTTTAGGAAGAAATGAAAATAAGCAGGTGGACATGGTGTCTTTGACCCGGAAGTAAGGGATAACCAGGTGTCCAGGTGGTAGTTGCCAGCAAAAATGACTCCACAATGGGTAGCAAATGGTCCATGGGCTAGTGGGAACAAGCTTCAAGAGACAGGCAATGGCAGTCAATAGAGAAGGCAGGACAGAAAGTACATGAGGGCTAGATAGGCATCATATCACTAAGTAGGATGCAAGATAGGAACTAGGTCACAGGGAATAAGGTAAGAATCAGAATAAGTTCTGATTAGGCCAAAATCTGGTCCTAAGTAAGTAGACTTTGTAAAGTCTCCTTAATCAAAGAGACTTTAAGAATCTAATTTGACAATCTGGTTTAGGAAGAGAAAAAGAGATTGAAATGTTGGAATTAAATGACTTTAGTCTAAGAATCTGGAGTAGGAAGTGTAGACAGTGGTCAAGGAGGCCAGTCAGGGTGTCAGCAGCCTAGGGACATAGTCATCATTTCTATCCTTCATGATACAGAAAAGTGTGTTCGACATTTTAATCCATCAAAGTCACCTTTGTAAACATTAACTTTCCAAATTAGAAATTTCTTGTATCTACAAAGTGTTTACTCTCTTACCATCTACAATGAATTGTATCTTCAGCGTTGCTTGGATAATTGTGTTAGGATAGTTTTGGTGGTGCCATGACTGGGTTGATTCTAAAAGCCCTGCAATAACCTAGACAGATTTGTGCGTGTGTGCACATACACATCCACAGACACACCCAAACACACAATGTCCCACTCAAAGTGCAGTGAGCACTGCCATTGATATATACCAGTTGTTTTACTTCACCAGTGCTCTCCCTATAAATGCTGCCCTGTGAAATTTCCAAGCTTCCATTAGAGACCTTAAAAATTTTATTCTCGCTGACAAAAACTGAGGACTGATGGATGTGGGGGGGTGGGGGGATGGGCATGGAGGAGGACACTTGTGGGGATGAGCACTGAGTGTTATGTGGAAACTAATCTGACAATAAACTATTTGTAAAAAAAAAAAAAATTTTATTCTCTATACTCCTTTACCTGAATTCGCTTATTAGTGGTTTTAAAATATGGCGGAAACTTCCATTAGATTTTGTAGGGATGTCTTTCATGAACATTTCATCTAATTATGATAAACATGGTAGAATCAATTCAAAATTATGTAAAGGACTACAGAAGAGAGTTTGTTTGTTCTTAATAGTAAAGGAAACATACGGGTGAGAGAATCTAAGGCATTGTGAAGGTAATAAACTCATGCAAAGGAACAAGAAGCAATTAAAGCAAATCGGCCATGGATGTTGGATTTGACAAATCACCTCACAGCTTTGCAACAGGTAGCTGCCTCAGGTTAGCTTTCGATCGAGGCACCAAAGGAAACGTCTTCAAAATCACTCCCTGTCGTTACCCTCAAGAGAGGCTTATTTATCAGAAAGGCACCTTTGGTTTTTAAAACAAGAGAAGGACATATGTTCTATGATTTCAGGGACTACAGGAGTCCCAGGCACCAGCAGATTAGAATGAACTGTTCACCTATTTCAGCTCATTAAATTCAATGGAGGTGCTATCTGTACAGCAGGATAACGATGCTCATAAATCTGCAGTTGGCTGTGGATTCACTACACAACACATTCACACACAAAGCTTCTCTACAAATTACCTTAATATAAAGCACATCATCGAGGCCACTGTGTTATGCCTAAGCACCATTTAGACAAAAGGATTTCTCCCAAACTATCTTCAGCACATTCACTTCAGTCAGGGGTGACATACACCTGGAATGCGTGGACTGTTGATCAAATCGATCTTGCAGATTCAACTTCCCCATTTTGAGGTGATCTAATTTTCGAGAGGAAAACGTGGTTCAATTTTATAGAGCTTGGCAGGCCAAAGTTAAGAAAAGAGTTTTTCACGTTCTGATGTATTAGGTGAAAAACAGTCAATCTGGTTGCCCTCCCCACCCTTACCGTCACACATATTTACACACCACACACCCCACGTAAGTCCCATCCACCTTCCTGGTCCATGCAGAATTCAAGGTATCCCTCTCTCTCCTTTCCGAGATCCCATGGTTCTTATTTTCACTGACAAATATTTAGCATATGCTATTCCATCTTATGTTTTATTTATTTTTATGTTTTATTTTACATGACAGAGAGAATGAGAGACAGAGTGCAAGCAGGGGAGGGGTAGAAGGATGGAGACAGAATCTGAAACAGGCTCCAGGCCCCAAGCTGTCAGCACAGAGCTGAACGTGGGGCTCGAACTAATGAGCAGGGAGACCATGACCTGAGCAGAAGTTGGACACTTAACTGAGCCACCCAGGCACCCCAGCATCTTATGTTTTAAAAAGCAAGTTTCACATATTCATTGCTCATATATAAGCTACGTACATGTTATGCACACTGCATAACCCACTGTGCAGAGTAAGCACATAGGTATTTGCTGATGGGGGTATACGGTTATCAACTTAAAATCCAAAAAGCAATTTCCTTGAATTCATTTTAGTGGTATTTATGTCAGTGATGATTTTTAATGGGTTGCTCAGATGTTGCCTAGGCAGGGGGATTTGAAAGCAACCCAAAAACCTTGCCTGGAGCAAAATATCCCCCTCAGGTCGCTGGTTTTCTCCTTTTCAGTCTGAATGTTCCCATTAATGGGTTAAAATATAAAAATAAGGACATAATTTCCAGAATTCTCAAAAGCATAGGTACTTTATTTCCTTGCATGTAAGCAAGGAAGGCATATAAGCATCTATCACTCAATAGAAGCACACGTATGCTCCAAGGAAGAAGTTTTACTTGGAAGAGATCTGTAGAGACAATTGGCCAGAGGCCAGAAGTACAGGAGTTAGGATACATTTGCTTCCTGGTTTGCCCAGGACAGTCCCACTGTATTCCAATCATCTTAGAATAAATATTCATGAAGCCCACTTTCACTCTCAGAAGTGTCCCAATCTGGACAATAAATCATAGGTATATGAGGCTCTAGGGTTTATTAAACTGGGGCCTGCTGGCCTCTGGAAGGAATTGAAGAGGGTTATTCTGTGAGCTGGAACTGAACTCACTCCTCCTGACTTCTGATTCAGTGCCCTCCCCCACCCACTTTCTTTTCCTGGCCAACCTCTTAAAACAATGCAGTTATTGTTCTTGAATTGTCTCCTCTAAATTACTTTGGTCTCCCTCTCCCCAAAATTTGAAGGCATTTGATGATTGATACAATGGCTGGTCATTCTTTCCCTTGATCCCTGGCATCTGGCACTATACAAAGACCAAAATTTGTAGTTCAATACTATGCTCACTGATTGACTGTTACTATTCTCAGATAACCAAGAAAATTATATGCTACCATTTTGTGTTCTGAAGAGCAAGTTCTTGGTATTTGTGAAGGATGAAGCCTTCTCAGCCTGCCAAATTCATTGTTACAATTTTTTTTATCCTCCAGCTGATTAACTTCTTCTTCTCTTCTATCATTAGTGCCGGCACTTGGATCTCTTTTTAGATCTACTTTCACAATCACTTCCTGGGTGTGTCTACATATATAACAAGTCACATGATGTGGTTGTGGGGTGATGAGTGAGACATATTCACCAGCAAAAGGAGTCTCCCTTGCACACCACTTCACTGGGGCTCTAAGTTGCCTATCAGCACAAGGATAACATAGGAGAGACCAGGCTTTAGAGCAGGGATTGTTACACAATTATGGCTTGCCATTCATGTTATATATGTAACACAGCAGCCCCACTCTTGTTTTCTGCTAGTCAAAATCACAAACTTCAATTTGTGAATTCCAAGGGTCCCCTAGGTCTTAAAAACACAAGTTATAATAGGCAATTTTTTTGAGAGAGAGAGAGAGAGAGAGAGAGAGAGAGAGAGCAATCAGAGAAGAGTGCAGAGAGAGAAAAAGAGCCTGACTCTTAAGCAGGCTCCACACTCAGTGCAGAGCCCCACACAAGGCCCATTCCCACAACCCTGGGATCACGACCTGAGCAGAAATCAAGAGTCAGACACTCAACCACCTGCGTCACCCGGGCACCCCAATATAATAGGCAAATTTTTGTTTTTTCCCCTAGGTCAGTTTTGGTTCTGGCTGAAAGAAATCTGAAGTCACACTTCTGAGATCTTCCCTCTCTCCATAATTCCATTTATCTTACTTGTCCATAATCAAGCTCCACACAACTCTTGTATCAAATTTGTGATGGAGAAAACAAAATCGTCTGGGATAGGTGCCACATATTTTGATCTAGTTTTGTCACCTATCTAACGACAGACAGGTTTTGATGGATGTGTTTACACATACCTAGTCATATAACATAATGATCACATTATGTTAGCCTGGCACCTCTGCAGGCTTACTGCCGAGAACTGGCATGGACTCCCTTGGCATTTGTCACAGCCAGGTTTCTAAAAGAAGGATTAAAATGGAAAATTTATATGAACCAAGTTTAAGCTCCCATTATACCTAATTGCATGATTCAGAAATATTGCTTTTTGTGAATATGACCCAAAAAGGGGTTTAAGCACATATTTGGGGTTAATATGCAGAGGAGTCCAAAAATACACCTTGTGGAGTTCACCACTGACCCAATGATTCACATGAGATATACTGTTCAATTTGGGCCGAACAGGTAATTATTGTACAACACCTTAGTGGTTGTTGATGCCTGCCAGCATGTGGGAAGCCATATTTTAAAAAGTTTCTGCATCAAAATCTCTTCACAGAAATTCATAGAGAAAAAAATATATCCAGCTGTTTTTCAAATGCAAGATGCTTAACTGACAGCATGATTATCAGTTGAAACCACAGAATATTTAGTTGTCAGGGGTTCTCAGGGGCACATTCTGCTGCTTTGCACAATCCTTACTCATTAAATGCTTGGTTCTAAAATAAGGTTGCATCTTTGAGAGCCAGGGTTTCATCTCTTAAGTGCTTGTCATCCCATGGGCAAAAGCAAAAGTTATGTTCTGAGAGTTGCTAATAGAAAAATAATTACAAAAGACGATGAGCCCGCCATTTAATCTCCTGAAGAAACAGCACTAGATTCATAAGCAATGGCAAGTGGTATCTAGAGGTAATTAGATATTTCTATAGCAAAAAAAAAATGTCTAAATGAGAGAAAAAATAGGCTTTGGGTCTTCATGGTACAAATAGGCTCTCTCTAGTGTTGACAAAATCTCAGCTGAGAGCTTTCATTTGCCTGTATAGATGTCCCTTCTCTATACATATACTTTTGCAGAACATATTTCCTTAAGGATTCTCTCACTGGGACCTGTAAGTAAGATTCTGTCCACATGAGCCAGAATTTAGTCTACTTGTTTGTTTTCAACTTTCTTTTAAACCATTTTACACCAAGTTACAAAATGATGGCACATCTATGAAGATTAAGAAGTTTTTATTGGTACAGTGCTATTAACTAACCCATAGACTTGACTTGCATTTCCCCAGGTTTTCCATTAGGATTGTTTGTCTGTTCCAGAATCCAGTCCAAGACGGCACAGAGTATTTAACCATCATGCCTCCTTAGTCTCCCCTGGATGATGACAATTCTCTTTCCTTGTTTTTCAGGATCTTGACACTTTTTCAGAAATGAATGGCTATTCTATAGAGTGTCTCTCAGTTGGGGTTGTCTGAGGCTTTCTCATGATCAGACAGAGGTTGAGTTTTGTGGGAAAATACCTAGAGGTGAGGTGCCTTTCTCATAACATCCCCAAGTATTTTTGTGCAAGAAGTAAAATGGTGAAAAGTTCCTCTCCTCCAGCACAACATTGTAACAGTTTACAAATAAATAAGAAGTTGTTTTAATATGAACATAACTGTTGGCATGAAGTGCCAGGATCTAAACCTGGGTGTGTTTGCTTTAAAGTCTTTTCAAGTCTCTTTAGACAGATTTCAACCAAAGGATCACAGCACATCCATGCATTACAATCAGTTATTGAGGCATTAAAAGAAATTTGGCATTAATGATAAAGTACTAGTGCTTACACTTGATTAGCTACCTCTATAAATTGAAATAAATTTAAGAATATCGCCATAATAACCATACTCTTGCTGACTTGCATCTAAAATGTTTTCTTGAGCAGTAGAAAAGGGGATAGAATTATAGGTAATATACCCATGAAACAGGCACACATTCATAGAGGTATAGCACATACACAACCATTAGACTATCCTCTGATAGGTTCATTTCTTTAAAACACTGGTAATGTTTTAGACCAGCCATCTCCAAAATGCTTATCTTAAGTCCTTTTATAAAGAGGTTTTAGTATGCACCCTTCTTGGCCTGGATTCTTTCTCCAAGAGTCTAAGACAATGGCATCTGTGCAGGGAGTTCACAAACCATTCACTAGTTATCCACAATTCACAAATGATTCCACCAAGTAGAACAGGAATGGGCACTGGAAAACGGAAAAAAAAAAAAAAAGCAAAGGGTCAAAGGTCAATCCAAAGTTGCAAAATTGAGCTGGCTACTAATTTGGGTTGATGAGGTCAGAGTCATGACGGGGATCCGGTGAGGAGCCATGCAGAATGCACTTCAAAACTGTCTGTGTGGGACTTGAGAGAGGCAACTATTTATCCACCGGCTGCCGCCTTACACTGAGTCAAGTCCTGATGCTACCCATTTGTGCATGCTTGAGAATAACTGGACAGGGGGAGAGAAGGACCAGAATAATAATAAGTGAGAGACCGACAGAGCAGCTGAAGCATGAGGCTGATGGGTTACACCTGTGCACAGCTGGTTGCCACACAATAGCTAGAGCAGAAGGGTGGAACAACAGTATGTGAGCCTGGGCACATGGGGGCCCCCATACCCACACTGAAGCATGTGTATTCATGCATGTGTTACTCTCGATCCATCTTAAATATGAGTCAAGTTTATTTTGTTCTTATTTTTAGATACAAACCAAAACAGAAATTTTCTTCCCACCACCCCCATGTATGGCCTTGCTAACCCCTCGACTGCAGAGTCCATTTTGGAGACCACAGATTGAGACTATACAATATTCTCCTCAAATGACGTTCAGGACATTTTCCCTGGCTACTTCTAGTAAGAAAACTGGCGATGTTCACTGCAAACAGAAAGTCCAGTTGAGAAACTCAATTAGACCATCGACTTCCTTTGTCAGGTAACAGCTGTAGTTAGTTCTATCTGAAATTAAAAATAATAAAGGTCTTTTTTAGGAAGCGTGACATAGTAGGATGGTTCTCAGATTTGAGCGTGTATCAGAATCACCGCTGAAAAGTGATTCCTAACCCGTATGGAGACAGATTGCTGGGTCCCAACCTCAGAGTTTCTGATTCAGTAGGTCTACAGTGCGGCTCAAGGATCTAGATATCCAACAAGTTCCCAAGAGATACACGCTCTATTGGTCAGGAGGGAGGGGCAATAGAAAGAAACCACGGGCCTAGTCAAAAGAGCATGGGCTTTGGCATCAGACAGAAAAGTCCAGGTTTAAACCCAAACTCCACCACATGGTGTCATAAACTTTTCTGTGTATCAGCTGTAAAATGGGAATTATTGCCCCTGCATAGAGTTTCTGTAGTAAGTAAGGGAGAAGATAACACTAGCAAAGGGCCCAGTGTAGTGCTGGGCACATTATATGTCTCAATAAAGCATCATCAGTAAAAATAAAGTGCTAATATCATCGATTATGTCAGCAAATAATGTTAAAATAATAATAAAAAGTAATTTAACAGACTTAACAATAATTTGACAGAATAACAGCTTTCTAGGCCAAGTGGTTTGTTGAAAAATTGAGGCTACCACAGGACTGGCACTGACGTTTTGGTTTTGATCATCGGTTCAGGATTGTCCTGTTACCACTCATGTCTCCAGTTTCTCCTTCTCTCCCCCACCTGCCCTAGCCTTTGTGTTGCCATTGGATCTTTCATGGAAGTTCATGAGAGAGAGATAGCTCCACACACCCGAATACTAACACGCAGAGCAGGGTTCCACGGTACTGGGCCACCAGGCAGTTTCCAGAAGACGGGAGACGGATCTCTCCCTCGCTTTAATAAAAACGGGATGATAAAAACTGCCAAGTGTCCTGTGAAGCTCTAGCTAAATGTTTTAACATTTTTTTTTAATTTTTTTATTTATTTCTAGGAGAGAGAGAGAGAGAGAGACAGCGTGAGCAGGGGAGGGTCAGAGAGAGAGGGAGATACAGAATCTGAAACAGGCTCCAGGCTTTGAGCTGGCAGTCAGCACAGAGCCCGACGCGGGGCTCGAACCCACGAACCGCGAGATCATGACCTAAGCGAAAGTCGGACGCTTAACCGACTAAGCCACCCAGGCGCCCCAAAATGTTTTAAATTTTAAAATACAAAATAGTTCAGGTTGTCCACTCTGCCAGCAATATTTTCAACTCTACATTTCTTTTAAAATGTCTGTATTCATCTTACAATTATTTTTACCATGTTGATTTGCTCATCTACAAATGTATGCTGCTTAAGTAGTAGTTTAAATGTAAATTTTAATGAATGCTATGAATCAGTGCCTAATTTGCACATTTTGTTAATTACCTGTGGTTTAGGATAATCCATCCAAGATGTTCCCTATTACCCTGGATAATTAAGAGTTGACCTATTTTCAAATTTTTACAGCTCAAATAGAATGAATTCCAGTCAATTTTCTTTCCTAATAGAAAAAACATCATTTATTTAAATAGCCTATCAGACATAATTGGAATGTAAAATCTTGGGAAGAAAATTGACTTTAAAGGTCATGGAATCTATCCTCCTACCCTTGGGTAGACTGTCAAACGAGCTAGAAAAGCATATATTCCATCTTTTACAGCATATTTGTAAAATGTCCCCAAGAATGTGCACCAGCATGAGGAGTGACCAGCTTCTCGCTCTTCAACATCAGAGCCCTTTACTTAAGCAAGGTCAATCAGAGCACTTGCCAATATTTCCACATGTAAAGTTGCCAATATTCACAAGTACAATCATACATACAAATACACCCAGACACGTCAGAGACACATCCTCATATAGAGGCTTCCCACTAAAGATTCACAGAGAGTGCAAAAAAAAAGTGATCTTCCTTGGATACAACTCATGGTCTTTTTATGCCTAAAGGAAAAACAAAATCAAAGGTTTCCCCCCTGAGGTTTCTCCCCACTCAAAAAACTCTTTAAATTATGGGTCATATTCACATTTATAAGATTCAGAAGCAGTTTTGCTGTAGGCTCTTCCTTGGCTTGGCAATAGGAAATGTTTTTTCAACTGATCATGCTCTTGCCTGTATCTCTTTCTGTCAAGAATCCTACGTTCTCAGCAGGTGATGGTTATTTAAGAGCCTTTCTCAGTTCTTCCTCAAGACTGTTCTGTCAGTCTCTGTAGGAAGCAGAATACCCCCTGGGTTTTCTTATAAAACTCTTGGAATTCTTCATCTGGAATCTGCCTGTTTACCTCTTCTGTGTATACCCAGAAAACCATTTCTACATATAACAAGTTTACCTCCTGGAATGCAGAGGCTTTCTCTCATTCTCATACACTCAAGCCCACCTACTTGCCATCCTCTGCTTACTCAGCTCCTCATCTTGAAGACTAGCCCTGATGTAAGGCAGGAGAGCCTGCCTCAGAAAGCCTTTGACTTAATATTAAGCTGCATGTTGAATGCTGATGCATTGAGCCTACCCTTCAGTTTCTCTGCCTGGGTCTTGCTCTTCTCACCCAAAACTTAATCTACCCAACAGTCTTCCCATCTTAGTTGTACCAACTTTCTTTTCTTGTCAATAGAATAAACAACTTCAGAATCATCCATGATGCTTTTCTTTCTTTCACATCACATATCCAACCTATACTCGTAGAACACTAAATACTTTTTGTTGAATTGAAAAATTCCTTCTATCCTGCTATGCAGGTCCCTTTGCAATGTGATTTTGCTGTTCCTCCCACCAAGAGAGGGAGTCTTTTCCCCCACTGGTTCTATCTGGATTACTCATGTGACTAGCTTTGAAAAACAGAATGTGGCAGAAGTAACATGTGACCTGGATATAGGTACCTGCCAATATCACATTCCCTCTTCTGGAATACTGTCCTGAAGCCACCACATAAGGAGGCTAGTTTAGTTCTAGAGAATGAGAGGCTGAGTATAGGAAAGCCAAGGATCTCTGGCATGTGAGATAACCCATCCTGAACCTTCAATACAGACAGGCTTCCAGCAAATGTAGCCATAGGAGTACAGAAGAAACCATCAGAGGAACCATCTGGTCAACCCACAGATTTATTATAAATAATAAGCTGTTTTAAGCCACTAAGTTTTGGAAATTCATTGCCCAGCCATTTCTTACCACATGCACTGCCACCATTTTGAATGCAACCACCACTAGAATTACCTCTTAGCTTCTTACCTGGCCTCCCTACCTTTGCCTTTGCCCCCTACAATCTCTTCTCAACACATTACCCAGTGTGATTCCTTCAAGCTACAAGATCATATCACTCCTCTGCTCCAAACCTATCAAAGGCTCTTATTTCACACAGAGTGTGAGCCAAGATACTTACAATGTTCTACATGGCCCAACACTATTTAGCCCCCTCATCTCTCAGACTTCATCTTTTAGCGTGCTCTTTCACTCCACTCAGCTTCAGCTACATTGTCCTCCATATGTCCCTAAGCATGCCAGGGATGTTCCTTCTGCCTGCGGTGGTACTCTACCAGATATGTCCATATCTCACATCACTCACCTTCTTCAAATCTTTAAGTAATCACCTTCTCAGTGAAGCCCATCCTCACCACCTTATTTAAAATTGCACTTTTCTAGGACTTCTTATTGCCCATACCCTTTCTATAGCTCTTTTCACTTTCTATTGTTCTATATAATTAACTTACTTGTTGTTTATTGATTGCCTTCCCTCATGAAGGCAGGGATTTATGTTTATTTTGTTCATTGATTCCTTGCATATAGAAGGCACTGGATGAATACTTCTTGAATCAATATTCATTATTTATAGGAAAGGTCATCAAGGTCTTTGATAATCCATTTTAAGGCTTAACAAATCTTAGAGATTATCAGAAACTTCATGAATGTTTTATTTGAATTTCCTATTTCAAATATCCTTTCATCATTTTAAAAAAATAGTATGGAAAACACATACACACTCAAGTATGGTATTTATGTTAATTAAAACAGCCTTGAGGCACTTGGGTGGCTCAGTTGGTTAAAGCGTCGGACTGCAGCTCAGGTCATGATCTCATGGTTCATGAGTTCAAGCCCTGTGTCTGTCTCTGTCCGGACAGCTCAGAGCTTGGAGCCTATTTTGAATTCTTTGTCTGCCTCTCTCCCTGCCATCCCCCACTCATGCTCTGTCTCTCTCTCTCTCCAAAATAAACAAACATTAGAAAAAATTTTTTAAAAGACCAGCCTCATAGCTGTCATGAATCGAAGCATGGAAGCTGTATCTTTCCCTTCTCCTCTCCATCCTTTCTGTCTTGAAGACTTTCAGTTCAGCTAAGCCTCAGCTTTCTTTCTCCAGCAAGGCTCCCACAGACCTGCTTTGCTCTGCCCTTTGTCCCTCATTCCCTATTGTGCAGTGAGCTCAGATGCCTACGGGCAACTACTCAAGTTGTTCTCCATGGAAACAAAAGAAATAATGACAGCATATACATAAAACCAGGAGCAGGTAGTAAAAAAATATATTTTTTATTTTTTTATTTTTTTATATGTTTTATTTATTTCTAGGAGAGAGAGAGAGAGAGAGAGAGACAGCGTGAGCAGGGGAGGGTCAGAGAGAGAGGGAGTCACAGACTGAAACAGGCTCCAGGCTCCAGGCTCTGAGCCGGCAGTCAGCACAGAGCCCGATGCGGGGCTCAAACCCACGAACCGCGGGATCATGACCTAAGCGAAAGTCGGACGCTTCACCGACTAAGCCACCCAGGCGCCCCTTAAAAATGTATTTTTTAGAATGTGTTTGAACTTAAATGACCATCAACTTAATATAGACTGCTATATACTTAGGATGTTATATATAAACCTCATGGTAAACACAAAGCCAAACCCTGTAATAGACATACAAAAAATAAAGAGAAAGGAAGCCAAATATAATACTACAGAAACTCAGCAATCACAAATGAAGAGAACAAGAAAGGAACATAAGAGTTATAAAAACAAGAAAACAACAAAAATGGCAATAAGTACATAACCGTCAATAATTACTTTAAATGTAAATGGCCTAAATGCTTCATTCAATCAAATCACTTATGGTGGTATAATGGGGGTAAAATATCCATCTATATACTGCCTACAAGAGATTCACCTCAGACCTAAAGACACATACCAACTGAAAGTGAAGGGATGGAAAAACAACATGCAATGGAAGGGGAAAAAGAAGCTGAGGTAGCAATACATATATCAGAAAAAATAGACTTTAGAACAAAGACTATAACAAGAGACAAAGAAGGGCATTACATAATGATAAAAGGATCAGTGCAAAAAGAGCACGTAACATTTGTAAACATCTATGCACCCAACATTGAAGCACCTAACTATATAAAGCAAACACTAACAGACATAAATAGAGAAATTGATGATAATACAATAATAGTAGGGGACATTAACACCCCACTTACATCAAAGAATGGATCATCCAGGCAGAAAAATAAAAAATAAAAATATCAGTGTCTTTGTTGACACATTAGACCAGATGAACTTTACAAATATATACAGAGCATTCCATCCAAAACCAATAGAATACACATTCTTTTGAAAGTGCTTGGAACATTCTCAAGTAGAGATCACCTGTTAGTCCACAAAACAAGTCTCAATAAATTTAAGAAGACTGAAATCATACCACATATCTTTTCTGACCACAATTGTATGAAACTAGAACCCATTTACAAGAAAAAACTAAAAATAGAACATGCAGAGGCTAACAAACATGATACTAATCAATAAGTCAACAAAGAAATCAAACAAGATATCAAAAAATAGAGACAAGTGAAAATGGAAACAATGGTCCAAAATCTTTGACACACAGTGTAAACATTTCTAAGAGGGAAATATATAACAATACAGGGCTACCTCAAAAAATAAGGAAAAGCTCAAATAAACAATCTAACCTTACACCTAAAGGAGCTAGAAAATGAGGCGCCTGGGTGGTTCAGTCAATTAAGCGTCCAACTTCAGCTCAGGTCATGATCGCATGGTATACAGGTTCAAGCCCTGCGTTGGACTCTGTGCTGACAGCTCAGAGCCTTGAACCTGCCTCAGATTCTGTGTCTCCTTCTCTCTCTGCCCCTTCCCCACTCATTCATTCATTCTCTCTCCCTCTCTCTCTCTCAATAAATAAACACTAAGAGTTTTTTAAACAAAATAAAGAAACAAAGAAAGAATGAAATAAGAAAGAAAATAAGACCCAAAAATCCCAAGGTGAGTAAAAGGAAGAAAATAATAAAGATCAAAGCATAAATAAATGAGACTAAAAAAGAAAACTAGGGGGAAAAAACAAATGAAACCAAGAGTTGGTTCTTTACAAAGAAACAAAACTAATAAACACTTAGCCAGACTAATTAATAAAAAAAAGAAAAAGGACCCAAGCAAATAAAATAAGAAATGAAAGAGGAGAAGTAACTGATACCATGGGAATACGAAGAATTATAAGGGAATACTATGAAAAATTATATGCCAAAAAATTGGACAACCTAGAAGAGGTAGATAAATTCCTAGAAACATAGGATCTTCTAAAACTGAATCAAGGAGAAACACAAAATCTGAACAGACAAATTAGTAGTAACAAAATTTAATTGGTACTAAAAAACTACCAAAAAATTAAAGTCCAGGATCAGATGGATTAACAGGTGAATTCTACTGAACATTTGAAGAAGAGTTACTACCTATTCTTCTCAAACTATTTAAAAAAAATAAAAGAAGAAGGAAAGCTTCCAAATATATTCTATAAGGCCAGCATTACCCTGATACCAAAATGAGACAATGACACACCACACACACACACACACACACACACACACTACAGACCAGTATCCCTAATGAATGTAAATGCAAAAATCCTTAACAAAATATTAGCAAACTGCATTCAACAATACCTTAAAGAGATCATTCACTATGAACAAGTGGGATTTATTCCAGGGATGCAAGGATAGTTTAATATTAGCAAATAAATTAAGATGAAACACAACATAAACAATTTAAAAATACACGATCATTTCAATAGATACAGAAAAGCATTTGACAAAGTTCAACTTCTGTTCATGATAAAAACTCTCAACAAAGTGGGTTTGGGAGAAACATCCCAACATAATAAAGGTCATATATGAGAAACCCACAGCTAATATCATACTCCATGGTGAAAAACTGAGAGCTTTTCCTCTAAGATCAGGAACAACATAAGGATGTCCGCTTTCACCATTTTTATTCAACATAGTACTGGAAGTCCTAGCCACAGCAGTCAGACAAGAAATAAGAAACATCCATACTGGTAAGGAAGAAGTTAACCTGTCACTATTTGCAAATGACATGACACTAGACATAGAAACCCCTAAAGATTACACCAAAAAAAAAAAATTAGAACTAATGAGTTTAGTAAAATGTCAGGATACAAAATCAATACTCATAAAATGGTAGCATTCATAATACACTAATAACAAAGTAGCAGAAAAAGAAATTAAGAAAACAATCCCATTTACAAAATTATTTTTGCAAAAATAAAAGATAAAATAAAATAAAATAAAATACCTAGAAGTAAACTTACTCAAGGAGATGAAAGACCTGTACTCTAAAGACTATAAAACATTAATGAAATTGAATACAATGCAAATGGAAAAATATATGCTCATGAAATGGAAGAATATTGTTAAAATGTCCATACTACTCAAAGCAATCTACAGATCCAATGTATTCCCTATCCAAATGCCAACAGCATTTTGTTCCGCAGAACTAGAACAAATAATACCAAGATTTTAATAGAATCTCAAAAGACCCAAAAAGCCAAAGGAATCTTGAGAAAGAAGAACAAACCTGGAGATATCATAATTCCAGAATCCAAGATACACTACAAAGCTACAGTAATCAAAAGAGCATGATACTGGCACAGAAAGAGACACATAAATCAGTAAAACAGAATAGAGAGCCCAAAAATAAGCCCACATTTATATAGTTAATTAATCTATGACAAAGAAGGCAAGAAGTTTTCTCTTCAGCAAACGGTGCTGGGAAAACTAGACAGCTACATGCAGAGAATGAAACTGGACTATTTTTAACACCATACACAAAAATTAATTCCAAATGTTTTAAAGACCTAAATGTGAGACCTGAAAAGAATAAGTCCTATCAGAAAACATAAGTAGTAATTTCTGACATTGGGCTTACCAACTTTTTTTATAGATATGTCTCCTGAGACCATGGAAACAAAAGCAAAAATAAACTATTGAGACTACATCAAAATAAAAGTCAAAAGAAACCATCAACAAAACAAAATGCAACCCCCTGAATGGAAGAAGATATTTATAAATGATGTACCTGATAAGAGGTTAGTATCTAAAATATATAAAGAACTTAGACAATTCAACACCAAAAAAAAAAAAAAATCCAATTTTTAAAAAGGGCAGAAGACCCAAATACACATTTTTCCCAAAGACAGCTTACAGATGGCCAACACATGAAAAGACGCTCAACATCCCTAATGATCAGGGCAATGCAAATCAAAACCACAGTGAGATACCACCTCACACCTGTCAGTATCAGGTCCAGAAGTAAAAGGACAAGAAAATCATAAGCATCGGCAAGGATGTGGAGAAAAAGGAACCCTTGTGCAGTGCCAGTAGGAATACAGACTGGTAATAGCCATTGTGGAAAACAGTATGGAGATTCCGGAAAAAAATTAGAAATAGAAATACCATATGATTCAGTAATTTCACTACTGACTATTTACCCCTAAAGTTAGGGTTAAAACACTAATATGAGAAGATATATGTTTCTTGCAGCATTATTTAAACAGTCAAGATATAGAAGCAATCTAAGTGACAATCAATAGATGGATACATAAAGATGTGGGGGGGGGAAGGGGAGAGGTGTACACTCAGAGACGGTGATTTTATACAACCAAAAAAAAAAAAAAAAAGAATGAAATCTTGCCATTTGCAACAACATGGGAGACCTAAAGGATATTATACTAAAGTGAAAGTATATAAGTATACTTATATAAGTATAAAGTGAAAGTATATAAGTCAGACTGAAAGACAAATACCATATAATTTGACTCTATGTGGAATCTAAAAAACAACACAAATGAACAAACAAACAAAAAGCAAAATCAGATCTATCAATACAGAGAACAAACTAATAGTTTCCAGAGGGAAGAGAGTGAGGGGATGGGCAAAATAGGTGAGGGAGAGTGGGAGATACCAGTTTCCAGTTATGGAATGAGTAAGTAATGGGAATAAAAGACACAGCATATGAAGTACAGTTAATCATATTCTAATAGTGTTGTATGGTGACAGAAGGTAGCTAGCTACATGTGTTGAGTGAGCAGAGCAAAACACAGAGGGAAGTTGAATCACTGCCGTATACTTCAAACTAATGGAACATTGTGCGTCAACTATACTCAAATAAGAAAATAAAAAAAGGAGAAAGCCACTAAGAAAGAAAAATCAGGGAACTAGACACAACATCTGGAAACCAGGAGAAGGCAACTGGAATTCCCAGAATGATGGCAAGGGAAGTTCCAGAAGTACCTGCAGCAATTCAGTCCACGTGTCTCCAGAAAAAGAGAGATAAGTAACTGACAGTTTTGACCACGTGCAAAGTTATATTGAGAGGCATCTAAAAACCTGTTGGAAAGTACGGGAAGACCCAGTCTTAGGTTGAAGAAAAACAGGATAAAGATGAAACAATTATTCGCTACAGAAAAAAAATGCTGCATGCTTGAAACAAATATAATGAAAAGCACTCTGTTCTCTACAAAATTCCAGCAAACATCATATCTAATGGTAAAACATTAAAATCATTCTTGAAATCAATCATGAGATAAAGATATTTGCTATTACCTCATCTATATAGTTTTGGACTGGAAGTCCTAGCTAGTACAATATTGTAAGGAAAAGAAATAAAAGGCATAAAGATTAACAGGGAAAAACATATTATTGCCATTATTTGCAAACAACATAGTTTTGCACATAGAAAATCTAAAGAGTCTACAGGTAAAATATTAAAATTCATAAGGAATTTAGGAAAGCATCTGGATACAAAGTCAATATACCCAAAATAATTGTGTTCCTATATAAAAGCAACAAACAGGAACATTTTTAAGACTCTACCCTTTATAATACATCAAAAAATTACAATATTAGGAATAAATCTAATAAAAATTATACAAGACTTCTGCCTACAAAATATATAGGAGAGAAAATAAATCTACTTATATGAATAGTACAATACTATAGGTATGTGGATTGGAAAGCTCAATATGGTCAAATTTTAGATCTCAAGTTAAATGCAATTCTAATTAAAATTCTATAAGGGTTATGTTGTTGTTACTGATATTGACGAGCTAACTCTAAAATGTGTATGTACATAAAGAGATCAAAGAACACTCAAAACAATTTTGGGGAAAGATTAAGTCAGAGGACTTTCAGAAAGCAAGGATTAACATTACGTCACAGTAATGAAGCTAGTGTAGAATGAATACAAGGATAGACAAATAGAAAAATGAAACAGATGGAGTCCAGAAACAGACCCACAAATACACAGAAGGCTACCATACAACAAAGTGCCTGCACAGTATAGCAGGAAAGAAATATATTTTCAGTAAATGGTTCTAAAATAAGTTTTTAATCCCACAGGATAAACAAAAAGTTGAGAATGTAACAAAGAGCAAGAAACAGTATTTTAGTGTTTGAGGCTCTGCTGTGGACAACCAATTCCATCAACAACATACAAGATGTGGCTTTTGACCCCAAGAAAAAACCCTCAGTGCATCTTCTTTCTTTGTAAGCCCATCTTTGATTTTTGCAGAAAAGGGCCAACAAACATGTAAATATGTTCAGGTAGGGAAGACTCTGGAGGAATTTAAGTGAACATACTTTACTGAATTTTGGTACATCTCTTGACAAATACTAGCAATTCTAAAACTCACTCCATTCTCCTTCCAAAGCTTATTCCTGACTTCTGGTGATACAGAAGAAATGCTCTTTATTCTATTATTTTTTAGAAGCGTACTTAAAAGGTAAATATGTCCCAAATCTGACATGTTCACTTCCATGTATAGGAGATTTTTCACTTCATTTTCCTTCTGAAAACAACATCACTGTTTGCTCATTTCATTTTGTAACTAACTTTTCTATTATTTAAACCATTTACTGAAATAATATGACAAAGTCCTTTCTTCCAAACTTAAAACCCAATAAAACCCATTCCCATTGAGTTCCCAATCAAATCTGAGAATTTACCAAAGGAAATGTAGGCTTCAAAAAAAAAAATACCGTTGAAATGACTCTGATTTTTCTCTCTCCAAACTCCTAAAATTAACTTTGAAACCTCTTGAACCTCTGCATATTTCAAATTCTGGTACCTAGTGCAGTGCCATGCTCCCTGCAGGCATTCAATAAATGTTAACTGTTTTGAATTTAAATTTAATTTGAAGGCTTTGAGGGAACTAAATTTACCACTTTTTTGTAGCTTTTTGCTTTACACCAAGGAGCCTTTTCCCTGAATTTATTGTAAATTAATTTCAGAACTTAATGTTTAAATGAAGGCAAAGCAACTCAATACACAGCTTGACAAAGCTGAAAATAAAAAAAGCTGTGATAATCAAACTGCTTGGGTACCTTTGCAATAATTCTCACAGAAAATCAAATGGATAATAGTCGATGTGTTTAGCATATTCTAGTCATCACAATAATGGCTCTTTTTAAATGGGCTCCAAAGGGAAATGCTATTGAGTATTTCATCGATTCACAGTAACAGTTTTGTTAAAGAATATTCATGGAGGCCTGTGTCACAGAGTGCATTTATAAAAGCCAATAACTACTCCAACTCTCGTTGGCTAGAACTGAAATAGTAATGACAGATCTTCAGCCCTTCACCTTGGTACAGAGCCTATTTCCCCTACTTTTTCTTGATTTTATTTTTGCCAACTAGCTCATTCATCCTCCAGAACCAACCATTTTCCCAAGAAACAGAAGATGAACTAGACCAAGAGAGTAAGTTCTGCCTATCCAGGGGCCTGCTGAGGAAGGCATTTCCTCCCTTGCTCTTTCCCATTCTTGCTCTGGGTCCTCCTGAAGCTACCCGGAAGAGAGAGGAGGAGGGGAAATTGTTCTTACACAGAAGGAGAGAGTTTTGTGAATACAGCAAAAGTGGGGCTACAGAGAATTTTCCCACACTGGTTTTCTAGTGCCAGCATAAAAGGCCAAATGTGAAAGAATCTTTCCACCCTGGTGCACATTGCCCAGGAGAAAGAAAAGAACTAGGTGTTCGCATTTTAATCTTAGGCAACACAAAGAAAACAATCTGGGACTTGGAAGAAGACCAGAAGGACCTAGTTAGCTACTCCTACTATTTTTGCAGGGGGTTTTATAAATAAAACTCAGTGTCTCATCAAAATAAATGTGTAACTGAGATGTGTCCGGCATTGTGGGCAGCCTCTTTTCCTATCTCAAGCCCACTTAACACAGGTCTTCAAAGCAAATCTAACTCTACAAACCATTAGTGAATATCTGAGATTTACGAGAAACTGAATGAGGAGTCTGGGAAATGGTTACATGATGTACTAGATGTAAAAATGTTCTTTAGAGCCCTATGATATATCTCTATGGTACCCTGTGGTAGCTGGTATTCAAGATGGCCCCCAGTGACGCACATTCCTTGGCATCTGTGCCCTTGTGTAGTCCCTGTCTGCAGTGAATCAGAGCTGATCTGAGTGATCAGTAGAAGTGATGGTGTGCTACTTCTGAGGCTATCATAGAAGGCATTACGGCTGCAACCTGGCCTCTTAGATTGCTCACTCTGAGGAAAGCCAGCTACCGCATCATGTGGACACCCAAGTTAGCTCCATGAAGCAGCCCACATATAGAAGAACTGAAGCCTCCCGCCAACAGTCAATGCTAATTTACTGGCTATGCTAGTAGAGAGCTCCAGCCCAATCAAATGTGCAGATGACCACCACCCTAACTAGCAGGGGCTCAGAACTGGATGAGACCCAAACCAAACCGAACTCTCCAAAATCCTGACTCAGAATCTGAAAGCATAAGGATGATTTTAGATCACTTAATTCAGGGGCGATGTGTACAAAGCTTTAGATAATTGGAACATCTCCAACTTTCCTCCACGGCCACCACCAACTTCTTCCTCTTCACCTTTTCCCCCACATGACTTTTGCATATCTGTTGCTGCCTCCTTAATCTTCAGAAATAATGCCATTCCTCTTCCCTACCCATCCTACCCAATCTGCCTTTCTTATGTAGAACAAGTGACCTCTCTCATGGGCCCTTAATCCTCTCAGTAGATACAGCTATTCTTTCTCTTATAAATACTACCCTTTCTCATTAATAACAAGAAATGATTTCCCCAGTAATTTATTTTCCTTTTACACACCAAGGTGCTAGATCTTTCTCTCTCAAATCGAGACTCAGATCTGATGGCACTGGAACTTTAGGTTCCTAACTTTACCTAAGGTGAAACAAGGACTGTTCTTGACACCCATCTCATTGAAGCAGATTAAAAATAAGTAAGCAAGTGAGACTATCTCATTAAAACTAAAAAGTAAACAAACAGGAAAATTTTTTTCTTCTTACAAATATTTTTGCGTGTTCTCATTATTCAGCATTATACTCAATGATGAATTGTGATTTCAATTACCCTTATTCATTTTAGCGTTTTGTAACTTATTGTGCCACTATTTGCCAAGCCATAAGAAAGATAATTTTGCCCAAATGATGGATCCCTTATCACAACAGTTGAAATTTTCTATTGTCATTTGGCAGGGACCGGGGGTGGGAGGTGGGGGGTAGGGGTGGAGGGTGGAGTTCTTGGCCTTTCTGAAAATAAATCAATCTTCTCTTTTCTCCAAGACATTTAATGTTTTCTTCTGGTTCCACTGCTCTGTGCTATATTCAAATACATCTCACTTCAAAAGTATTTGTAGAGAAAAGAGGAGGAATTTCTATTTAAATTGTTCATAAACAATTCATTTTCATTGTAGCCTTACATTTTTAAGATACTAGTTCCTAGATGAATTCTGTTACCCAAAATACCTACCATTAGAAATGGAGGGCACCATCAGCTTCTCTTTTTTCTCCCATCTCCTCAGGGAACCTTCCCATAGCAGCCTCTGCATTCCCACAGCAAATGTTCTCCTGTTGCATTCTATGAGCCTGTCACCACACCTCTTCCCCATTGCTCAACGCTCTTGTTTGTTTCTCTCCCTTTATTCCAAAGAAAGAATAATCAAATGCTTTGGTTGATAATACATACTCCAAAGTTAAAATCAAAGTTTAGGGGCACCTGGGTGGCTCAGTCAGTTATGCATCTGACTTTGGCTCAGGTCATGAGTTCATAGGTCATGAGTTCAAGCCCCACATCGGGCTCTGTGCTGACAGCTCAGAGTTTGGAGCCTGCTTCATCAGATTCTGTGTCTCCCTCTCTCTCTGCCCCTGCCCCATTCATGCTGTCTCTCTCTCCTTCAAAAATAAATAAACATTAAAAAAATTTAGTTAAAGAGAGAGGGCAAGATGGCGGAGAAGTAAGGAGCTCCGTACTTGCACTCGCGCCCATACATCACACAGAAAAGATCTGAAGACATTGGAAACCTTACAAAACCTGAGAGATTGGGAGAAAAAAGATGCAGAATCCACTGAGAGAGCCTTCTAACGTGAGTGCGAACCGGGGAAGATAAAATCGGGCCGGGATCGGAGACTCCAGGGTGGGAGGCGATCCCCCTCTACCCTCTACGGGGAGTGAGAGGGGGAAAGGAGAGAGTCCGAAACAGAAAAACCTCCGCACGGGGGAGAAAAACCTCCGTTGGAAAGACCGTACTTGCCAAATACCTGCACACCAGGTCCCCTCGCGCCAACTGGTCCTGGAGGGGGCTGAGCAAACA